>NC_074682.1:18469514-18769930 GCF_029448725.1 Salvelinus fontinalis
GACTGGAGAAAAAAAAAAAACTATACTGCAATCTTAACCACCCCAATTTGATCGTGTTGAACCATTAACGCTTTAAGACTAAACTCGACAGTCCTTGTGATGCAAACACAGGACAGTACCAGGCACAAGGCATGCAGGACCACACACACACTCCCTCTTCGTGGAGGAGGGAACCTGTCCCTCAGAGCACTTTCTGAAGACACTGTGGGTACAGTTTGGCCACCACACACTCAAAATGGCGGCCAAGGTCCCAGAGGCGGTCGGGCGTCTCGTAGACTTTGGTCCATGTGTCCGCCTCGTCGTCGTACTGGTAGAGGGAGTTCTTCCTGCTGGTACGGAACACGTGTTCCTCCACCATGACCTGTGTGGCTCGGACAAACAGGTGCAGCTTGCCCTGGAGGAGCAGGGCCTTGATGTAGGGGCTGGTGGCCTGGTCGAAAGGAAGGTCCCTCTTGCGGGCCCAGGTGTTCTGCTCGATGTCGTAGACCTCCATGGTAAAGGTGCGCTGGTGGTTCCTGCAGATGCCAGCGATGTAGTAGATGCAGTTATTGTGTAAGGCAGCCAGGCCCTGGCTCCGGGGGACACTCATGGGGGCCAGGTGGCCCCAGTAGTCCTTGTGAGGGTCGAAACAGAAGAAGTATTCACCTGGGAAACAGAGAAAAGAAGCACCACTGAGTGTTAAGATAAACATTGAAAAAGGAATGAAGTAAATTTAAACAACCCCTTTTATGTATTAAGATTCTCCTACACCACGTTCATCTTTTCCCCACTGCATTTCTCTTCAGTCTATTTTCAAGGTTGAATAGTGTCTCCACTATTCCGCCTCACCTTGGAGGATGTAGATGCGGTCTCTGTACTCCACAGCGCTGTGGAACTCCATGGCTACAGGCATGGGGCTGACGGCGGTCCAGTAGTTGTCTCTGGAATCGTAGCACTCCACTGACTTCAGTGCGTTCCTCCCGTCCCCCTCGTACACACGGCCCCCCAGGGCGTACAGCTTCCCGCAGCAGTGGACCAGCCTGCAGCCGATCCGGGCCCGCAGCATGGGCGAACGCACAAGCCAACGGTTCCCTGCGTGCTCGTACTGCCAGAAGTCACTCTCCGCCCGGTGGTCGATGGACACCTCACTGTTGCTAGGGCGATAGCCCCCAGCGATGAAGATGTCGTTCTCCGATGACACCAGGATGCCCACCTCCCGCAGGTCATTGGGGGGCTTGCAGAGCTTGAACACCTTCCCAGCAGTGGTGTCCAGGCAAGGCACGGTCTGCTTCTTCCCTGAGTGTTTGTGTTCCGCGTCAAAACAGATGACCATCTCAGAGGCGGTCATGCCCAAGCGCTGGGGGCAGCCGTTGGTGCCATTGAGACGGGCCATGGCAGGGTCTCTGGAGAGGGCGCAGGCAAAGGGGGGTGGGATGCGGCTGAGGAAGGAGTCATCCAGGAGGGGCAGGCGGATGCATTGAGAGAACACTTCAGCCAGGTGGGCCTCCCTGCGGGAGCGGTCGTGCTCCAGCCAGCGCACAATGCTCTCATACACGTGCTCCTCCTTCTCCACATTCAGGTCATCGTTGTTCAGGATGCTCACCAGCTGCTCTTTGGTGAGCTGGAGGAACTCCTGCTCCCGCGCCACACACAGGAACTACAACAGCACAACACCACATGTCACATTTCATCTAAACCTCACTGTCATTTGTCGCAGAATGCTCAAATAACAGATCAAGACCTGGAATGCTATCCTAAAATGTTAGTGTAAACTACTTTATTTATGGTACTTGTGTTCTCACATTACTGTAATTATAAGGCCATTTTAATGACACATTGATACATTAATCCTTCCTAAATGGCGAGCCAAGTGAAGCACAATAGTGTAATAGAACAGCTTGTTTTTAGAATAAAACCCACCTTCTTGCGTATGTAGTCTTGGGAGCGCTCCCTCAGCTCCTGATGGCCGTAGGCATCTGCAAACATGTAGACCCCGGTGCAGTTCTGGGGGTCCAAGCGGCTGATCATGAACTGGGCACACTGGTCCTGCAGGGCTGGGATCTGGAAGATGCTGGCTGCCGTGAACAGGGCCTGGATGTTGGACTCTGACAGCGTGACTCTGGACGTGTAGGCATAGTCCAGGACCAGGTGCATGGACTCAGACTCCACCCCGACGATCCGAACCTCCCTCTGGCTGCTTTCTGTAAGGCCACTGGTGAACATGGACCTGGAGGGAAGAGGAAATATAATTTTTTTTAAAGAAAGTTTAAATGTTGCAGCATTGCCTGGTCCCAGATACTACTTCATTGCCATCATTGACATGACAATGAGTGACAGGAAGCTGGTATGATAGCACAAACAGACTGGCACTCAGGCTAGTTGAAGCATTGGTTGTTATCTAAAAATGTTAACGACTAGAAACAAACAAGCGGCTCACATCAGACCTACCTAAAGTAAGGGCTGATTGCTGCAAGGACATTTCGGTGACACGAAAATGTCTTGCCATGGTCCACTTCAACGACAATATCTGTGAGCTGTGCTTCATCATACAAGACTTTGAGCTGCTGGAGGATGTTACAGGCATGAACAGCATCTACCCCACTGTAGGTTGTGTTTGATGGAGTCCCATTCTGTACTTGTAACAGCTTGCCTATGTCTATTGAAGAAACATAGGAGAGAAACATACCCTTTTTCCATGATGGATATTAAACAGACACTTATAAAATTGTGTGGGAAACTTTACTAAATAATATGATTTAGTAGCATATGCAGCACAACAATTGAGTCAAGCGTACTGGCTACAATGAGTAGAGCAAAACATATTCTAAAACACGTAGAGATTAGTAAAGTGACTGACTATGGCTGTACTAAATTACTATTCGACACACTAGATAGTCCTTGTTTGTAGAGTAGTAACGTTAGCTAGCATGCAATCAGTGTGCCATGGATATCACCCACTCAGCACAATTTGTGCGCACGATTTATTGACAGAACAAAGACCCGTTCCGAAACAACGATACTTTTCTTAACAAGCTAACTATCGTAATTAGCTAGCGAACTCTGGGGATTAGAAACTCACAGCTGGGTAGCATCACAGCAAGCCGTCCGCGGCATTATCAGCCGGCTATAGTAGTTAGCAAGCAATCATTTAGCCATTGACCTAACTAGTCACGACTACCGTCAGTCATGCAGTTAACGTTACCTACATTAGCTAGCTAATTTGGATTGTCACGTAGCTAACGTTCTCGTACTCATGTTGACATGGAGCTAGTCGGTTAGTTCATTACTAACTAACGTTAGCCAAGTAACGTCAAACTGGCCAACAACTAGCTATGTTTCATCAGGACGAGACGTGGGCACGTTACGTTAGCTAGCCAGACATACGTTAGTTAGCTTGTTACATACCTTATTGACAGCTATTAATAAAAGCTAAGATAGTACACACGAAAAGGTCTAACAGTATCATTGGCATACAAATATGCAATTGTTTAGACTTAGTTGTACTAACAGACAAAATGTGGTTAAAACTAGCCATCTGATAGAGCTAACGTTATAGATAGTAATGCTAGCTAATTTAGATAACCAGCATACACTTTGAGAAGCCATTCGCTTACAACTTCACTTGTAAAACGAAGAGATAATCTTAAGTGTCTAATATTTTTGTCAGGGTGTAATCTTGTTGGTTATATACCATTCAATATGAATTAGGGAACTTTAAAATTGGTTTTAAAAGTCTGCCTCGTTAACACAAACAATCAAGAAACGCTAACCTCCACTGGCAGCCATTCTCCTCAGTCTGTTCTCAAAGCACACCGTGAAACGGAAACAGCCGACAATGACAACCAATCAAAGTAGAACCAATGGAATTGATGATCAAATGAATCACTAGAAGAACATCTAGGCAACAATTTATACGTTCTCTTTTAATCAGGAATAAATAGATTTAAAGGCCCAGGGCATTTAAATTAGAATAAGGGCTCTGTATAGGCATACACTGCAGTATGTGTTATATTTAATGATATGATTTACACACACTATCTTGTCATGCATCCGAAGTTTAATGTAGGAAAACCCTTACAAAAACATTAATTCTTAGCATCCAAGTAACTCCAAGGTCTGTCTAGCCATTACCTTGCATCCATGAAACTACACTACTTTGATTGTCTCTATGCTGCTAAAGGCCCATACCAAGCTTGTTATCAACATTACAATTAGTGAATGGCCTTTCTGTAATTAAGAAGAATGTATGAAAGGCAATTCATTTCAATTTGAGCTCTCAATCACAAGAGAGTGGTCAGCATTTTGATGTGGGCCTCTTGAAGTTCAGCACATACAGTCTGGTCTCATAAACTAGACATAACATAGTAAATGTAAATCCGGGGACTCAAATTACTGTAGTATCATATGTTACGTTTAGTATGGCTACATAAGACAAAAGGTTGCTTAAGGCAAAGCTAGTAGCGTGGTTGGTCGGGATGGATGGGTAAGTGTATAACGCAAATGTCTAGCAACCCATAGGTTGTGTGTTTGAATCTCATCACATCATTTTAGCTAATTAGCAACTTTGCAACTACTTACAACTTTGTATCTACTTTGAAACTACTTAGTATGTTATCTAACCCTTCCCCTAAGCCTAACCATAACCCTTTAACCTAACTTCTAACCTTAACCCCTAACTTAACTCCTAACCTTAACCCTAACTCTAACCTTAACCCCTAGTCTAGCTAACATTAGCCACCTAGCTAATGTTAGCCACAAATTGGAATTCGTAAAATATCATACATTTAGCAAATTGGTAACATATTGTACGAATTCAAATTTGTTGCACATTGATCGAATTGCAATTCATAACATATCATACGAATTGTAATTCGTAACATATCATACGAAATGGATGATGGACATCCACAAATGTATACATACCATACGAAACACAACATATGATACTAATTGACATTTTCCAGATTTAAATTTACTATGTTACGTCTAACCCTGAGTCCAGGTTGGCACATGGGGTGCCACTTGCAATCTAATTGTGTCAAGATTAACAGGGTATTTGCTGTTACAAGCCATGCAGTTGGCTTGTAATTTCCATGCAGTGTGTCATTTAATCTGTATTGCTCTTAATTAGAATGTATATACTGGCAGCATTATTAGATTAATTACATCAACATGCAAGAGTACATTGTATTTTATTAATGGCTATAACAAGTAATTGATGCTGGCATATTTTGTTGTTCTATTCTATGGTTAGACATTTGTATTCATTTGTGTAGGCTCAATGTACATCTAAAAATGAATTAAACTGGATTTCCCCCCCCCCACAGATCTACAAAACGGAAAATGTCCTGAATGCGTGTCTTCACACCCCAGAGTTAATATTTGGTGGAAGCACCTTTGGCAACCATTACAGCTGTGAATAATTTTTAATAAGATTCTACCAACTCTTAGGGCAACATATATCCATTTTTTTGTCAAAATTCTCAAGAATTTTCAAGAATATTGAAGTAGGGACTGAGACTAGACCATTCAGGAACACGCAATACCTGGAAAGCCATTCTGGTGTGTCTTTGGCATAACATTTTGTGAAATTGCTTCTTTCATATTTATTTTGATCCTGACAAACTCCCCAGTCCCTGCCGGTAACAAGCATACTCATAACATGATTGTGCCACCACAATACTTAAAAATACAGAGGGTTTCAATCTGTGTTGTGTTGGATTAGATTTGACAGAAGTAATACTGCAAGACAATACGGCAAAGACATTAACTTTTTGGCCTGAGTTAAAAACTACAGCTGTAAGTCCAAATATGTCGTTTTTAACTCAGGCCAGAAAGAAAATGTCTTTGCCGTGTTGTCTCACAGTATTACTTGACGACCTTGTTGCAAACAGAGAGGATGATTCAATGTCTATTTTTAAAACACACGCTTCCTTCTTTTAACTTTGTCACGTAGGCAAGTAATGTTGAGTGAATGCATATTGTTGATCGTCTGTATTGTCAAGTATTGTGGTGAGAGCATCATGTTATGGGTGATCTTCTTATACCTAACCCTGCTATAGTTTTATTTTTCAGCGGGACAATTATTCAAATTGTAATGCGAAAGACACAGCAGAATGGTTTTCCAATAGGTGTTGAGTGTTCCTGAATGGTCTAGTCTCAGTCCTGACTTAAATCTGCTTGAAAATCAGTGACAAGGTTTGAATACAGCCTTCCATCAATCATTTCCAACCAAATTTACTTGGTTTGAGTAATTTTTACCAAAACAATGTATACATGTTGCCCTAGGAGTTGTGCAAGGTTGGTAGAGTCCTACAACAAAATGTTAACAGCTGTAATGGCTGCCAAAGTATTAACTCTGGGGTGTGAAGACATACGCAATCAATACATTTTCATTTATTTTCTGTAATTTTTCTTTCACTTTGGAAATATGGAGTAAGTTGTGTATATCGGTAGGAACAATATATATATATAATCACTTTTTAGATTTAATTTTAAGGCAGCGAAATGTGAAGTCTGTGCAAAAGGTTTGTAGACTTTCACTAGTAACTGTATATTTTCTACTCAGAATGTTTGTGTCTTGCAATACTACAGTAGAGGCAACAGCCTGATCATTCTTTTTGCCATTATCAGCATAGTGCAGCCTGGAAAATGACTCTAACGCTGCATAACATTGTAAAATGATAGGAGGAGAGTCAAATAAAATAACTGCAATCCGCACAATCGATTTTTTTCTCCAATTTGTTCCCCTTCAGCTACAGTGCAGGCTGTTAAATTGGGCCTAGCTGCTCTGGAATGAAGGAAAGAGGCTTCCTGGCGTTTCTGTTATTTAATGATACCTTTAGCTTATGTTTACCCCTCTGCAGAATGCCCCTTTTTGATACATTGAAACCGATCTCCTGATATATTGGCTCTTTATAGCCTAATACTTTTTTACTTTTTGCACGTAGAACTGCATTTTCAGGTCACAGTAACAATGAAAAAAGGATTCCTTATTTTTGGTGCACTTTCAAATTGTATAGGCTACTCTGTCTCAACTTTAAAAACAGTGTGATTTGCTACAATCCATGACATGTGGGGAAATGTTGACTGAGAGAAAATGGGAATAGATGGGGTCATCTTTTGTGGTTTATCCTCAGATTGCAGTCTAAAATTGTAGGCCCGTGTTTTTCTCCTAAGGGAAAATGCTTGGATGAACTATATCATGTAGTTATAGTCTTACAGAATGATACTATATGGTTTAAAGACTGCAGTCCTTTGATACACATTGTTAAGCTACATTATTTTAAGATTAAAAGTGTCCCAGAGCCTCTTTTGAGTGGGGAGCAACAGAAATGCTATAAAATATTTATCTGGAAGAAATTGCAATGTCATCATTTAGCCCAGCCTGTTTCTCAGATTCTTTAACCTTTAGCACCAGGAACCTGCTGAGTAAATGAGCACTATTGTCCTGTGGAATGTAAATGTAATGTAATATTTGGTACGTACTGTACGTTGATTGAATTACACACCAGATGTTCACTTCCAAAAAAAAGATGTACATGAATGGGAGAACTCATATTCAATGTGTTTTAGTGTGTGTAGGTGTATATATGTGTGTGCCCTCGTGCGCGTGCCATAGAGGGATTGCACTTTATGATGAATTTCCCCATCCTGCCTAAAAGGCCCCTCTTCAGTCGTGAGACAATTTTGCACCGTCTGCCGGGCATCGGAGAGAGAGGGATAAGCGGAGGAGCCTTGGGTCGGGAGCGATTGAATTGCAGAACAGAAGAGAGGATGAGATGGAATGCATGAGGGAGAGGAGGCAGGGGGTGTAATTGTAGTTTAAATGTGTGTTTTTGTCAGAGATGGAGGTAATGGGTTATAAAATGCCTCTAGGGACCTGTGGGAGAACGCCTGCAGATGTTGTGAAGAGCCTCTCGGTCTGTCTGTGTCTCCTCTGCCACCCAGGAGGAGACAAATAGGAGCACGATGGGAGGCTGCTGTAAATACAGACCTGGAGTCCCCGCTTCATGTTTAAAAAGTGCCTTTCTAACCCCATCTGTGGGGCTGGGTGAATACCCCATCATATGCTCTGAGCCTACCTAGCTAGTCTCAGCACAACCCCATGATGCCACTTGGAAAACTGATTATGATGTTTCTTAATGACTACAATGGCTAATGTTTATGAGTAGAATTACAGCAGAATTGGAAAACACCAGTGGCGGAAAAAGTAACTAATTGCCATAATTCAGTAAAAGTTAAGATATCTTAACAGAAAATGGCACTCAGTAAAATACAACTTGAGTAAAAGTCTACAAGTATTTGGTTTTAAATATACTTAAGTATCAAAATTATATGTGATTGCTAAAATATACTTAAGTACCAAAAGTAAAAGTAGAAGTATAAATAATTTCAAATTCCTTTTATTAAGCAAACCAGACAGCACCGTTTAAAAAAATATATATTTTTAATTTAGAGATAGCCTGGGGCACACTCCAACAGTCAAACATAATTTGCAAACGAAGCATGTGTCTTTAGTGAGTCAGCCAGATCAGAGGCAGTAGAGATGACCAGGGATGTTATCTTGATAAGTGAGGGATTTGGACCATTTTCCTGTCCTTCTTTTGGGTGTCAGGGAAAATGTATGGAGGAAAAAGTACATTATTTTCTTTAGGAATGTATTGAAGTAAAAGTAAAAGTAGTCAAAAATATCAATCGTAAAGTATAGATACCCCAATAAATGACTTAAGTAGTACTTTAATGTATTTTAAGTACTTTACACCACTGGAAAACCCTTTAGTTCATTGAAGGCCCCTTTGGTCAATGAGTCAAAAACAATCCTCTTGGGCCTCCTGAGTGGTACAGCGGTCTAAGAGTACTACAGACCCGGGTTCAATCCCAGGTTGTATCACAACCGGCCGTGATCGGGAGTCCCATAGGGCGGCGCACAATTGGCCCAACATCGATCCGGGTTAGGGAGGGTTTGGCCGGGTGGGCTTTACTTGGCTCATCGCAATCTAGTGACTCCTTGTGGCGGGCCGGGCGCCTGCAGGCTGGTCGTCTGTTGAATGGTGTTTCCTCTGACACATTGGTGCGGCTGGCTTCCGGGTTAAGCGTGCATGTGTTAAGAAGCGCAATTTGGCGTGTCATGTTCCTTTGGCCACCTTTCCTTCCAGTTCTCTGATGCCAATGACTGGAACGAATTGCAAAAATCTTTGAAGCTGGAGTCTTATATCTCCCTCTCTAACTTTAAGCATCAGCTGTCAGAGCAGCTTACCGATCACTGTACCTGTACACAGCCAATCTGTAAATAGCACACCTGACTACCTCATCCCCATATTATTAATTACCCTCTTGCTCTTTTGCACCCCAGTATCTCTACTTGCACATCTATCACTCCAGTATTAATGCTAAATTGTAATTATTTTGCCTCTATGGCCTATTTATTACCTTACCTCCCTACTCTGCTACATTTGCACACACTGTGCATAGATCTTTCTATTTTTCTTTTCTTTTGTGTTATTGACTGTAGGTTTGTTTAGGTGTAACTCTGTGTTGTTGTTTTTGTCGCACTGCTTTGCTTTATCTTGGCCAGGTCGCATTTGTAAATGGCCTACCTGGTTAAATAAAGGTGAAATAAAAAATATTAAATAAAAAATGTTTTGGCGGGTCATGTTGGGGAGAAAAATGTGGTAAAATACAGATTGGGATCTTAATTATCTGCTGTCTGTTGGATACTGCACAAATATTGTTCTGTTTGTAGCTAGCATATTTGGTGGTCTCCTCTCTTTGGTGTAATTAGCCATTCATCCATTTATGGTCTGAGGTTATAACCTCAATTTAGCAAAAGAGTTCCCCACAGAAAACCACATTTTCATCTCTTCAGAATTTGAGATTATAGAACAACGGATGAAAGCACTTCTGTACTGTAGGTCTATGAATACATATTTTCTGGGTAGTATCCCAAAGTGACTGAATTGGAGTAAGCAGGAGTCCAGTTTTCCTTTATAACTTTAGGGACAGTTCATTGGGCTGGGTGACCGTGCATTGTCTGCCCTTCAAAAGAAAACAAATAAGGCTGCAGCTCCCCACTGTGAGCTCGAGTCATTTGTTCCACTTGTCCGGCTGATGGATTCTGTTTGATAAAATCAGGCCTTTTTTAGCCCCTCTCTAATTACTGAAGAAAAAAATATACATATTTCAGCAATTTTTTTGGTCTTCACAGGCGGTGCGTCCGCACTGAGGCACTATTGAGGTCTCTCGGTGTGAGTGGAAGCGGGCCGGGAGACACCCAGCTGGGAAGTCTGAAGCTCTAATAGCAGAATCGGATTAGAGGACTCCCCCGGCGTGTCCGGCTCACTCGTGTGTGAAGGCTCTGCCCATCATCAATATTGAGGTGCTTGCGCGGGGGTGATCCATCAGCAAATCCGATTGCACACCCAGAATTCTGAGGTCCTGGCAGAAAGCTGGGATGGGCTTTTCTTCCCCTTTGACATTATTCCGGGAGAGTATCCATTAATGTAATGTAGCACACAGAGGCAATCATGCAGCCTTCCAGCCCCAGGCAGGTTACTCTGAGGAGAAAGTGCAACTTTAGCACTTAATCATCTCACCCATACAGACCATACTAGTCTATCTGATCGTTCTCCCAACAATATGTCACCACATTCCCCATCGGGTGCACTGTTGTAATCTCCAGCTCATTTTAGGGCTTCTGACCCTCCATTTGCCCTCTCTCATTTAAAGTACCAGCAACCAATGCACCGGCTGATTTAAAACAAATTATGCACCAGATGAAACCTTGCCATATACTGTAAATTAACTTATGCAATTAAGAAAATAGCTCAGTAGGGTGTGATGTTATACAGTACCTTTTGCAGAATTTACATTTACACACACAAATCTAATTGAGTGCTGAGCGTTTTCAGTTGAAAACCATTGCATTATGGATACCAAAGAAAATGAAACACCTAGCAGTGTACAAAATAGTATATGTTTGCCAAAAACATTTGGCTATGGTAATCCCCAGAGGAGCAGTTAATGACAATGACCTGCTGGTCTGAAAAGATAGGAAGATGGATATACTGTATTGTTGCATCCCCATGTGGTGTGGTCTGAGAGTGGCCCTGTTCCCAACTAAGTGTACCACGCCCTCCAGCCTGCTACATTATGATAGCAAGGAGAGGGACCAGACAAGTACTAAGGGCAGTGTTGTGTGCCTGGTGAGGTCATGAATAGTGAGGTGTGTATTATCATGTGATTGATTCACTGCATGCATGGCTCCGGGGGAAGACGCAGTGAGAGGTCAAACAAGACTGTTCCAAATAGACCTGTCTGAATCAGCCTTAGGGGGGCCTAACCGGTTAGACAAGGGCAATACCTTTTACTGAGAGTGGCTTTGGTTTACTGTGGTTGGGCTGGACAACCGCATGTTTTATTCACTTGCCTTAGAAGGTGACAAATGCTGGACCCTAATATTCAAGGCTACCAGTATGCGTGCCCACTTTCTTAGTCTTTCTAATCTCATGACCAGAGTCTAAGGACTAGTATAACATTAATTAGTTAACAAGGCATTCACACTAAGGTACTTCTATATGTTGCAAGGCAATTATTATCGAACAAGTTCTTATAAATCAATAAACTCAGCAAAAAAAGAAACGTCCCTTTTGCAGTACCCTGTCTTTTAAAGATAATTCGTAAAAATCCAAATAACTTCACAGATCTTCATTGTAAAGGGTTTAAACACTGTTTCCCATGCTTGTTCAATGAACTAATAACAATTCATGAATATGTACCTGTGGAAAGGTTATTAAGACACTAACAGCTTACAGACGGTAGGCAATTAAGGTCACAGTTATGAAAACGTAGTACACTAAAGAGGTCTTTCTACTGACTCTGGAAAAACTCCAAAAGAAAGATGCCCAGGGTCACTGCTCATCTGAGTGATCGTGCCTTAGGCATGCTGCAAGGAGGCATGAGGACTGCAGATGTGGCCAGGGCAATAAATTGCAATGCCCGTACTGTGAGATGCCTAAGACAGCGCTACAGGGAGACAGGACGGACAGCTGACCGTCCTCGCAGTGGCAGACCACGTGTAAGACTGTCCGCAATAGGCTGAGAAAGGCTGGACTGAGGGCTTGTAGGCCTGTTGTAAGGCAGGTCCTCACCAGACATCACTGGCAACAATGTTGCCTATGAGCACAACCCACCGTCGCTGGACCAGACAGGACTGGCAAAAAAGTGCTCTTCACTGACGAGTCTCGGTTTTGTCTCACCAGGGGTGATGGTTGGATTTGCGTTTATCGTCGAAGGAATGAGCGTTACACTGAGGCCTGTCCTCTGGAGCGGGATCGATTTGGAGGTGGAGGGTCCATCATGGTCTTGGGAGGTGTGTCACAGCATCATCAGACTGAGCTTGTTGTCATTGCAGGCAATCTCAACGCTGTGCACTACAGGGAAGACATCCTCCTCCCTCATGTGGTACCCTTCCTGCAGGCTCATCCTGACATGCCCCTCCAGCATGACAATGCCACCAGCCATACTGCTGGTTCTGTGTGTGACTTCTGGCAAGACAGGAATGTCAGTGTTCTGCCATAGCCAGCGAAGAGCCCGGATCTCAATCCCATTGAGCACGTCTGGAACCTGTTGGATCGGAGGTTGAGGTTGAGGGCCAGGGCCAGGGCCATTCCCCACAGAAATGACCGGGAACTTGCAGGTGCCTTGGTGGAATAGCGGGGTAACATCTCACAGCAAGAACTGGCAAATCTGGTGCAGTCCATGAGGAGGAGATGCACTGCAGTACTTAATTCAGCTGGTGGCCACACCAGATACTGATTGTTACTTTTGATTTTGACCCCCCTTTGTTCAGGGACTCATTATTCCATTTATGTTAGTCACATGTCTGTGGAACTTGTTCAGTTTAAGTCTCAGTTGTTGAATCTTGTTATGTTCATACAAATATTTACACATGTTAAGTTTATATCCAATTTGACTTAATATAGGCAGTATAAGCAGAGAACCTAGTGAACATACAATTCTGCTGAAAGTCCATCCTATTATGCATGTGAAAACAACATTAGGTGTTTTGGGGATTGGACCCATGTGGCCTCTTGTACATTTCCTTGTGCATAACCCCAACCAATACAATTGGCTTCTTTCTCTAACAAGATAAGTAAAGTGTGCACATATCATTTGAGATGTGAGAGGAAAAAGTACTAAAGGACATGGATGTGTACATGTTTTTTTCCTCTTATTGTCTCTGAATTAAATGTTGGAACATTTAAATAATTTTTCATGGTGAGTGTGTCTAATGGCTAATCCACAAAATGTTCCTGAAAATACATCTCAATAACGCCCTAAAGTGCCTAAATGTATGTAGCTCATGCTACTGAGCAGTAATTTGTTTTCATTTAGCATCTATTCCCTGTATACACATTCCCTGTCACTGTTCCATTTTAGCAAAATATTTATCTAAAAAGCCAAACCCCACTGAGATATTTGCATACCTAATAACAGGGTTTATGAGACTTTTCAAAAGCATAACGTACAGTCATTACTTAGTGTTCCTGAAAACATTAATCCTTCAATATGGAGATTTTTTTTCATGCAGACTAGTAACGTTAATTTAGCTGAATGTCATTCCGTTGACATCATGACAGCTCAGTGTGTCTGTAAATGTGTGTGTGCGTGTACATGCATGCGCATGTGTCATCAGTGCCTCCGAACAACATAAAAGTGGCTAAAACACCTGTTTCTGGTAGTTTTACTAGTTTTTTTACTAAGATGTCTGAGAGTATCTCACCTTCTCCTCAACCCTTAGTGTTGATCTCTGGAATATTACAGCACGTGGGAAGTGAATCCTACAATGACACAAGCCTTTGTTTTTTACCCAGAAACAGGGTGTCTGCTGTGGAGCTTCTTGGAATACTAATGAAGGTGCGTAGTGAGTCAAAGTCACTGACCTGAGGTGGCGAGACACAGGAGCAGCAGGGGCTGGGGACGGGACCACCGTCTGCCTGCCTGCCTGCCTGCCTGCCTGCCTGCCTGCCTGCCTGCCTGCCTGCATTGTAGACAGAGGAAATGTCACTGAGTATCTCCTCCATCACTCCTCTCCCTCATCAACTCAGCCTAATCACAATGCACACCCACATCGCATCCCAACACTGTGTGGGAGTGTGTGGAGGCAGACATGATGGTGAAATATACACTCCAATGCTCTCCAATACACACTCCGATATAGTACATGTGAAGTGACACTTACAAAATCGATATGAAAACACACTTTGATACATCTTGAATAAATCTTTACATCAGAATTGAGATGGAACACCTGTCTGCTTGACATATTCTAGCCACACTGTTGGTTGGTGTGTGTGTGTGTGTGTGTGTGTGTGGTAATTAAGTGTTCAGACTCAGAAGCAGCCACCACACAGGGGAGCAGTGCTGGAGCCTCCTCAGTGGCACTCAGTGGAAAGAGGAGATTTGAACAGCATCTGGAGCTCTGTACTGAGATCATATTTTCTCTCTGTCAGACTGTGTTTCTCCCTCCCTTACTCCATCCATCGCCCCTCCTCTCTCTTAGCTCTTTCTTCATCCCCTCTTGCCCTCGCTCCAACTTTTCTCATTTTATTTAACTCTTTCCCTCTCATTTTCTTTCTCTCACTTTTTTCTCTCTCCCTCTTCATTTGTCTTTCTTGCACTCTCTTCTCTTCCATTCTCACAATGGGTAAGGTGGGGTGCCAATAAATAAAAGACTGTGAATCATTGGCTCCTCTCCTCTCTCTCTCTGGTCGCTCACCCTCTTCCCTCTCTATGGGCCTGGTCAGCGTTGGGCTGTCAGCCGATTAATGTAGCAGTCTATGGACTCCACGGCTTAGTAAAACAAAGCCTATTCACTGCCACAGATATGAGGCCAGACATTCATTTGCAGCAGGGAGAGAATAAATTACCCAGTGGAATGAATCTCTCTTCCCCATTGATTCATTTTATATGTGAGATGATAAGGCAATCTGTTAAGAGACGCCCATTCTCTTTTCTTTTTTTTCACATACAGATTTTTCTTTATGGATTATAGTCCGAATACATAGGCCCCCTGTGAGCAATGCAAATTCTTCCCCTTCCCCAAAATCAGAAGTAGTCTGGCTTTTTTATCATCTATGAATCATGTGCAATAATTCACATTGAACGAGTCAAAGAGAAGAATTTCATGGTTAGGATGGAAGGAAATGTCTGGGCAGGGATTCAAATTATGTTGTCCATGATGACAACTATGGTGAAAGAAAATATGTTTTAAACTTTTATGATTATGTATGCCTACTGTCGAGCCATCAAACTCAAGGTTGCTCACAAAATGTATGCATTTATTTTTATGCTTGCTATAAACACATAGTTGAAAAAAGTTACCTGTTGATTTAGTTGTAACATTGAGTGTAGTAAAGTCAGATGTGTTGCATTACGGTGTTGTATTGTACCTAAACTAAATGTTCTCTCACAAGAGCAGTCATTTACATTAGCAAAGGGACAGAGAGGGAACACCTAGTCAAATTATTGGCACCAAACTTGAATGGATGAGATTCTTAGGAAGAACAACATTGCCATCTATCATTTAGAAAGGGAATAACATGCTTTATCAACAGGATAGTATTTGAGGGTAGGCTACACCAGGGGTATGGAACCCTGGTCCTGGAGTGCCGCAGACACTTGTTTTTGATTTAATCGACCTGGAAGACCAGGTGTGTTGAAATTAGGCAATCACTGAACTGATCAATTAGCTCAGTTGGTTAGGTGTGGTGCCTAGTTGGAACAAAATCCCGCAGTACCTTGCGGCACTCCAGGAACAGGGTTGCCTACCCCTGGGCTACACAGGGTTAATGGGAGGAAAAACAGCAGGCATAATCACTGATCACTGTATGGAACCCTTGCTGTCCCCAGTCCACCTGGCCTTGCTGCTGTTCCAGTTTCAACTGTTCTGCCTGCGGTTATGGAACCCCTACCTGTCCCAGACCTGCTGCTTTCAACTCTTAATGATCGGCTATGAAAAGCCAACTGACATTTATACCTGATTATTATTTGACCATGCTTGTCATTTAAGAACATTTTGAAAATCTTGGCTCTCTCTAATTCTCTCCTTCTCTCTTTCTTTCTCTCTCTCGGAGGACCTGAGCCCTAGGACCATACGTCAGGACTACCGGGCATGATGACTCCTTGCTGTCCCCAGTCCACCTGGCCTTGCTGATGTTCCAGTTTCAACTGTTCTGCCTGCGGTTATGGAACCCCTACCTGTCCCAGACCTGCTGTTTTCAACTCTTAATGATCGGCTACGAAAAGCCAACTGACATTTATTCCTGATTATTATTTGACCATGCTTGTCATTTATGAACATTTTGAAAATCTTGGCTCTCTCTAATTCTCTCCTTCTCTCTTTCTTTCTCTCTCTCGGAGGACCTGAGCCCTAGGACCATACGTCAGGACTACCGGGCATGATGACTCCTTGCTGTCCCCAGTCCACCTGGCCTTGCTGCTATTCCAGTTTCAACTGTTCTGCCTGCGGTTATGGAACCCCTACCTGTCCCAGACCTGCTGTTTTCAACTCTTAATGATCGGCTATGAAAAGCCAACTGACATTTATTCCTGATTATTATTTGACCATGCTTGTCACTTATGAACATTTTGAACATCTTGGCCATGTTCTGTTATAATCTCCACCCGGCACAGCCAGAAGAGGACTGACCACCCCTCATAGCCTGGTTCCTCTCTAGGTTTCTTCCAAGGTTTTGGCCTTTCTAGGGAGTTTTTCCTAGCCATCGTGCTTCTACACCTGCATTGCTTGCTGTTTGGGGTTTTAGGCTGGGTTTCTGTACAGCACTTCGAGATATTAGCTGATGTACGAAGGGCTATATGAAATAAACTTGATTTGATTTGATTTGATATTACTCCAATAATCAGGCAACAATGGGCATAAGGAGAACTATGCAGGTTCTGACACCTTAGTCTCTCTGATCTCATGTCAGAGTTTAGACAGTCAATCAAAACACATCAGGGCTAATCAGACAGACAGGGGACTAAATATTAGGATCCTAAACAGGAGATAGCTCATCTAGAACGCTCCCTATTTGTCTCAAAACTGCCGTTTTGCTCTGACTGTCATACTGTGACACTTACCATGCACATAATAATACAACCATGGCCTTGGCTACGTATAGCAGTGCTGAGATTTATTCCTATGGCCTGCATTGAGCAAACATATCTGAGGTGGTAAATGTACATGGGATGCGGTGGCACTTCCATGAAGTGGAATAATAATCCTTTGCTATGTGTCCCACTGGTGCCTGCCATGAATCTGAATTTACATTCTGCAGGCTAATATGGTGGCAGTGCATCACACAGACAGAGTGGCCAGACTCAGTAATATATTACGACGATAATGTAAAACACCCCTGGAGGTGCAAGTAATTGCACATGTGTCTGACATGGCTGTGTGTTTGTTCAGCTACCGCATGCCTCCGTAGCCCACCTGACTCAAATCTGGCATATTCTCTCTCTAAAACACACACGCGCAGGCACGCACACACGCACGCACGCAAGCACGCACGCACGCACGCACGCACGCACGCACGCACGCACGCACGCACGCACACACGCACGCACACACACACACACACACACACACACACACACACACACACACACACACACACACACACACACGCACACACACACACACAGGAGGGAGGGATGGTTTTTATTTTAAACATAATTTAATGCATAATGTCACATATCTGGATGTTTCCTGGCCTCGCTGTTCTCTGATGAATCCTAATTTCACATTCAGATTGGTTTATTTCAGAGGCGCAGCAGCAAATCATGCCCCTAATTAATCGGAATGATGCATCGATTCAAACTACCTTCCTCCCTTCCTCTCCAATCTGCTGTGGCTCACGAGGATTACATAGGGAAATAACAACAATGCCATTTGAGGTGAGGGGCCAGTAAACCCAGATGAGGCATTTTATTACACATAAAATTGCTGTTCAGTATCCTTTTTGCTTTCAATGTTTTACTTTGTGAAGTGTGTAGGGTCATGTTTGAGTGTATGTGCATCCGTTTGTGTGTGTCTGTGAGTGTAGGTGCATGTCCAAAGCACAATCTAACAATCTAATTGAGCTGGGTTAGGATTTTCAGGAGCAAGTAGATATTCTCAAAATCCAATAATCAGGTAGTCTGCATTCACATTCACAGTACCAAACTGTCTTCCTCAAACTAACCATTTGCAAAATGCAAACACATTCCGATAACAAAAAGAAACACTCAGCAAATGACAAGCTTTTTAGCTTCTATTCACTGAGTACACTGAATACACAGAGCTCTCCTCTCTCTCTCGCTCTCTATCTTTCTACCCCTCTCTCCCTCCTAACATACCCTGACAGCTGGAGATGAAATAGAAATTTCTATATCAAACACCTACACAAAGGAGAGCTGACCTTTGATCAGATGAGCGTTTGAGGTTGTGACATGAAATTTGCATCAGAGTAGCTGGTGTGCAGACGCCACCGCGAGCGGCTAATGCTTCACCCTGTCAGGGAGCCGCAGAGGTCAGGGGCCTTTAAGGAAATAACAAGCACTCTAAACCCAGAACAGGGTGCAGCACTGCCGCTACTGATGTTAAACAGACAGAGAAAAACCCATTAGGCTGCATTCAATCAAACATGGGTTACGGGATAACAAAAAAAAATATTAAGCCACTTGCTGCAATAATGATCATGTGGATTCATGTACACAACTGACTAATTTTTACAAGAGGGAAATTGCAGTAATGGAATATATTGGCTATAAGAGACATACCAGTACAAGCCCTGGCTGATGTAAAGAGCTACCAGTCATTAAATTGAAGGGTAGTGTATGATGCCCAG
Source organism: Salvelinus fontinalis (assembly GCF_029448725.1). NCBI lineage: Eukaryota > Metazoa > Chordata > Actinopteri > Salmoniformes > Salmonidae > Salvelinus > Salvelinus fontinalis. The sequence goes on from NC_074682.1 coordinate 18,488,384, forward strand.
TCTGGATTCTGTACCTTTTAGTTATTGGTTGTTTGGATATTAGAAAGGTTAACTAAGATAAATCGAATCCGTGTGGTTGTGATGTTGAGTTTTAGAGGACATATGGCACGATCCATCTGAATGGTGTCTATTGATCTGTGGACGGATCAGTAGAACTGAGAGCTGCTGAATTATTCAGCTTGGCACGTCATTTTTCAAGCCTGCTCCTGTATGAGCCCCAAAATAAACCTGTCACTCTCACTGACTATCTTTCATCTTGCCATCAGCACACAGCCTCATTCATTAACCCCAACCATGTGAGGAGAGGAGAGCATGTTGGGTGTCAGCCAATCATTTGAAACAGGCTGTTGTATTGATGTCCTTATTCCATCATTTTGAATTGATATCAAATAAAATAAAATTGTATTAGTCACATGCGCCGAATACAACAGGTGTAGACCTTACAGTGAAATGCTTCCTTATGTTGAGTGTGATATGTTAAGAGTATGTACAGGGTAGAAGTGTTGAGAAGTTACTCCTTGAGATCATTTGAAGGTCTCAGTGAGTACGTTCGACTATTGTTTATTCTATTCTGCTAGCCCATTTTGGATCATTGATCATGTCCAGTGTGTGACTCCATTTCATCAGTCAAATAGGAAACACTGGCCATTTGTTATGCAGAACCAATAGAGGTCACCAAGGAGTCCTTCACAAGTTCACAGTCACCTCATACATGAAACTTCACCAACGGCTTTACTGTAAACTTTAATGCTCTTTTAATAATGACTCAGCCATTTTTAAACAAGAATGACATCTACTATGATTGCCAGATGGCTTATGGCACTTTAACAGTATAATAAAGTCACTTGCTCAGCACAGCAATACAGTAATCATTCTCCCCAGTTCAGATACTTTCTCCTAAATGGAAAGAAGTGAGAGTTCAACTAAGAACCTGTCTCTTCTCTGATTGAGTGTTCTTTATCCATCTCAATAATGCTTTACTGCAATAAAATAGTTAGAGGTATAGCATGACCTCATGCCATATTTCCTGAAACATGGATGAGGTAACTGCTGAGTGCGCAGTCCTTTTTGTAAGACTCAGGAGTTCGTGGCCCTGATCAATATTTTTGTTCGCCAGAATTATCTCACCATTACACTCATTAATTACACTTTCAAGGCTCTTTCCAGTATTGTTTGCAGCTGTCCAATCTGAGAGGGACTCTGGGGGGCTGCTGAGGAGGGATGGAGGAGGAGGAAAGACTGATTAATAAGTTGTCTGTCTGTCTGAGGAAGGCTGCCACTAGCTGGGGGAAAAGGCAGCGTCCAGTCATCTAAGAGGCATGTGAGAGGGAGACAAATGAGGCCTCAGCTCTGGCTAGATTGATAAGTTACTCTGATTATCTAAATGTAGAGAGTGCCATTCTCTTTGAAGAATCCTCTAACATGCCAACCTCACCAGCCACATTGCGAGTGCGAGCGTTGCAAAATAAATGTACACATAAATGTTATTCAATCATTTCACCCACACCACTCGTGCGCGTGAACGACAGTCTGCTTAGCCAAGTGCAAAAAAGAACTTGGTTCTACTTTAATTGAGATGCTCCACACACTGCAAGTCCCCTCCTTATTGGCTATCAGGAAGATACAAACCCACGTGGATGTTTGAAAGACAAACGAGGAGAGATTCATTAAAGATAACAAAAAACTAACTAGGTTTCCATTTTTATCTGTGGATTAATCGTCAGAGTACAGAAACACACGATTCTGTATAAATCCTCGTCAAAATTCTACGAAGAACTAGCTAAAAAGGAGGACTATATGCATGTCAGGTAAAATAACAACCAAGGTGTTCATCTCCCAGGACAAACTGCTAGCTAAATGTCCATGAATGTTTCATGTGCGCTTCAACCTGCCAGAAATTAATATAAATGATTCACAGTTGATTTTGGTATTTGAACCAGTGTGTCATGATCACGTCTGGTGGGGATAGACACCAGACATGCGATGGCGCAAGTGCACGAGCGACGCACTCTGCAGTTACCTCCTTTCAGGAAATATGGTATGAGCTCATTGTGCGCATGTTGATTCTGTGTACCGCACCAGACGCGATCATGACATGCAGATTAACTTTTTTTTACAAGGAGTCATACAAAATCGTGTGTAAATCATGTGTTTCTCTACTCTGAAGATTAATCCACAGATAAAAAGGGAAACCCAGTAATATTTTAGTTAGTTATCTTCAATGAATCTCTCCTCATTTGTCTTTCAAGCATCTACGTGGGTTTGTATCTTCCTGATAGCCAATAAGGAGGGGACGTGCAGTGTGTGAAGCATCCTCAATTAAAATAGAAATAAGTATTTTTTTTGCGCTTGGCTACTCAGACGCTCGTTCACGTGCGCAAACGGTGTGGGTGAAATGATTAATGGTTGTGCACTCAAGGTGGCCTGTGAGGTTAGCATGTTAGAGGGTTCTTCCATGCACAAGCATGCCCGGTGAAGTCAGAATGTAACACTAAATAGTGTTGTGTAGTCTACAGGAATAATATATGGATTTGGGAAATTGAGTGAGAAGCTCACATGGATGAACGCCCAAATATGCAGAGCCAATAATTAAACATAGTGATAGTGACATAAAAAACAGTGAGGGGGTTGAAAAATATACACATAGTATATGCCATACCTATGGCAGGCTATGAGGTTCAGTCACTTGGAAATATACAGAGCTGACGCACAAAGCATGCCCAGTCCAGCAAACTAGATATTCTGATGTTAAACTGTTCAATGATCTGCTCTCACAGCGTCACCTTCCCACGGCGACAACACCTGGCGGGTGCACAAGAGTGACCTCACCACAATGCAATTGTCTGTCATCGAGTTAGATGCAGAAGGGTTTGAGGTAAATCTACTAGAGGAAGAAACGTGTAATTAGTAGATTTGGTTTTGGATGAAGAGCCTTGTATAATGCATTAAAGTGTCCAATGAATATAAATATGACAGTTGTCTGAAACATATTTTACAGGGATGGCTGGCTCATTTGTCAGATTCTAGTATCTTCTCAACACCCAACACTTGTTTGTCGTCTTCACAATACCACACAAACCCCACATTGACTGGTCCAATGCTTTAAATAAAAATACACTACAAGCAAGTTACGGCACACTGATGCCATCTACTGGTTTTGGTTTTGTATGGTTTTGTATGATTTGTATTGTTTTGTATGGTTTTGAAAGGTTTTGTATGATTTTGTGTGGTTTTGTATGGTTTGAATGGGTTTGTGTGATTTTGATTCGTTTTGTTTGACTTGTATGGTTTTACCAATATTGTCAACCATAACTACCCAAGTTGCTATTATAGTATCTTCTCAACAATGACTAACATGTCCCTCTGTGCAAGTCATGTCTAACATATGAAATGGAGGACAATCATTTACATTTTAGTCATTTAGCAGACACTCTTATTCAGAGATACTTACAAGAGCAATTAGGGTTTAGTGCCTTGCTCAAGGGCACATCGACAGATTTTCCACCTAGTCGGCTCAGGGATTCAATTCAGCAAGCTTTTGGTTACTGGCCCAACGCTCTTAACCGCTAGGCTACCTTAAATTCCTTAGCATAGGAATACATATGGATGCACTCTTGTCCATGTAATGGTTTTACAGAGGGGGTGAGAGAGAGAGAGAGAGAGAGAGAGAGAGAGAGAGAGAGAGAGAGAGAGAGAGAGAGAGAGAAAGAGAGAGAGAGAGAGAGAGAGAAAGAGAGAGAGAACGAGAGAGAGAGAATGAGAACGAGAAGGGGTAAGTGCTTTAGCATGTTCCAGACCAAGGAGGGGGAAAATAAGGGACAGCCAGGAGAAGGGGAGGAGGGATAAGGAGTAAGAGTTGCACCTTGAGTCAGTGTGCAGCTGCGTCATGGCCTTAAACACAGAGCAGTTTCACGCCTCAGCTGCAGAGAACTCAACTGGGAAACGGGGCTAATAAAGAGGCTGGGAGAAAACGCTTTTCTCCTCTTTTACTGAGACCCTTCCCAATACAAACCTGCCTTAAGGGTGTGCACACAGCATTATAAAAGACCATATGGTAAAGGTAAGAGCCAAACAGCCTGACCATGACAACACAAAACACATGGGTTTATATCAGTTTGCACAGGCAAACAGGTAGAATACCTCAAAATAAGACCCTCACAAAAGGAACCTATAGCCTATAATGTATTACTTGTCCGTTGTACAAATAGCCACAAATGTCAATTACATAGTCTATCTCAATGAGCCTACCAGTAGTAAGCATAATGAAGGTATAAAACTCCACTAGACATTTATTGGGGGGCCTAATGCCGTGCAAAGCTGAAAACAAGTTTTTTATAATAATAAGGTGGGTGCATATATACACTGAGTGTCACGCCTTGACCTTTTTATCTCTATTTTGCTTGGTCAGGGCGTGAGTTTGGGTGGGCATTCTATGTCTGGTGTTCTATGTTGTTCTATGTTTTGTATTTCTATGTGTTTGGCCCGGTATGGTTCCCAATCAGAGGCAGCTGTCTATCGTTGTCTCTGATTGAGAACCATACTTAGGTAGCCTGTTCTCACCTGTGTTTGTGGGTAGTTGTTTTCTGTTTTGTGTGTATACCTTGCAGAACTGTTCGTTTGTTGGTTTTTGTTCAAGTGTTTCGTATTTATTAAAAGTAATATGGACACTTACCACGCTGCACCTTGGTCCTCTTCTCCTTCTCCCGACGACGTTCGTTACACTGAGTGTACAAAACTTTAAGAACACCTTCCTAATATTGAGTTCAGAACAGCCTCAATTCGTTGGTGCATGGATTCTACAAGGTGTCGAAAGCGTTCCACAGGGATGCTGGCCCATGTTGACTCCAATGTTTCCCACAGTCAAGTTGGCTGGATGTCCTTTGGGTGGTGGACCATTCTTGAAACACACAGGAAACTGTTGAGCTTGAAAAATCCCAGCAGCTCTGTAGTTCTTGACACAAACCATTGCGCCTGGCACTTACTACCATACCCTGTTCAAAGGTACTTAACCCTTGTGTAGTCTTAACATTCTGTATACTCTCCTTGTCCTAAGGGTAAAACATTACCCGCCTTTGAACCTCTAAAATAAAGCAGCTTCATTTCATTTTAAACCCCAAATCTATTTTGCATGAAGAAACAACCTGTCATTCATCACAAACTTTGTGAATATCTGGGTTTACCCTCTTCACAATGCAGAAAGACTGCATTTAATCAGTGGACACCACTCGTTTTTATTACAACACACCTGACATAATTGTTTTCTTTACTAAAGTAGAGGTGTATTATTATTGCTGAAGGTACTGCATAGGTGTAGACATTTCTTTTGCGAGAGATAGCACTTATATAACCTAAGAAAGTAGCAGAAATGTGCTGAAAGTAGTTTTGAATGCATTTTATTGAAGGGAAACAAAAGTCTTGAACTTTTCTGGCAACATAGTGATATATTCTTATATACTGTACAATGAGGAATTCAACTACAAAATACTAGTCTTCTCCTATTTTTTGAACCCACAAGGTGAATAAACATCAACAATATATAAGAATAAAATAAGATAATAGATACAAAACAAAAATGTGAAGAACGTACATCAATCAACTCTAATTAGCACACGTAGGACAGTATGCAAGTGAGTGTGCATGGACTTTGCAGATGTATTTCTCACGTGCAGCACATAGTATTTGTTTTACAGTCCTTCTTTGGGTGGCAGAAATGGCATTTCCTGCTCTTGCCTGCCCCAGCTGCGGCCTCAGGTGGATCAGGAAAAGATTCAGCCCCCTGAACAGCTTTCATAAGCGCTGCAGAGACTGCTGTGCTGGGAAGGCGCTCACTTCTTTGAATGTGTGAGGTTATAAGTGCCTTTCCCAGCTTCTCCAGGAACACCCTCCTCTTGTTCCGCTCATCAGGCATCCAGGTAGGGTTGATCTTGTTCCATATCACAAAGGCATTGTATGAGGACACATCAATGATGTTATGGAAGATGACCAGGGGCCAGCGGGCAGTCATCCTCCTGCAGCTGTAAGTACCTTGTCCAGGTTGTCCACACCTCCTTTGTTGTGGTTGTAGTCCAGGATAATGGCTGGCTTCCTGTCCTCACGATCTCTGATCTCAGCCGACTTGTGCAGTGTGCTCAGGAGGACCACATTTTTGTTCCTCTTTGGGAGGTAAGAAACTAGAGTGGTGGTGGGGGTGAAGGCAAACTTTGATGAGAAGGCCTCTCACCCCCTTGTTGCGAGGAGTGCAGGGGGGAGCTCAGGCTTGCTCTTTCTAACTGTGCCAACCATGGTGATCTTCCTCTTCAGGAGCTGCTGGCTGAGTTCATAGGAGGTGAAGAAATTGTCACACGTGACATTGTGCCCCCTCAGTCCATCTGTCACATCAAGCACAACCCGCATCCCCTGGTTCTTCTCCGGGCCTCCACTGATCAGCTTCCCTGTGTAGACTTGCATTTTCCAAGCGTAGCTGGATTGTGCGTCACAGGCTACCCATATCTTGATGTCATACTTTGCTGGCTTGCTGGACACATACTGCCGGAAAGGACAGCGACCTTTTGACAAAAGAGATCAGTAATACTATCAGTAATTAGTATCAGTGTCACAGAAAACAATCACATAAATCAATGATATTACAGCAATACATAATAAAATTAACAATGAAAATCAATTACATTACAGATTTGAAAATAAAAATGTACCTCTGAATGGAACCAGTTGCTCATCCACTGTTATTTCAGGCCCAGGGTTGTAGAGGTATGGCAGACGCTCCACCCACTTCTCCCAGACCTCTCTTATGGCCGCCAGTTTGTCTCTCACACGTCTTGCAGGTCTTGACTCACGGTTATCAAATCGTAGCATTCTTGAGAAAGTGTGAAAGACTTTCAGTGGTATCGTGGCACGGAAAATCGCCCTTCCACTCTCTGCATCCCAGAGACTACATGTAGCCTCGCCTCGGGACCTATACACACCACTAAGATTAGCAGGCCTATATAGGCACACAGGTCAATCTCATCTATCCATTTCCGGTTGTCTCTATATTTACGGAAACCCTCCAAATTTGACATCTCCAGGATGATTTTTTCGATGTCTGGTGTGATGAACATGTCGAATTTTGAGTCGATGTCCTGGGTATGGGCAACTGCATGTCTTGTGGTCCCTGGGGTCATTCTTATGACATTTTGTGCTGCATGCTGCCCTGGTTGTCATATAGTGACAAGGACCATGTTATTTTGGTGTTCTTAGACAAAAATGTCTCTCAGCTTGGGAGAATTTCTTCTTCATCTGAAGATGATGCATCGTGCTCTGGGTTGTATTCTTCCCCATCTTCTTCTTCAGATACCTCCTCTTCTTCTAAATCATTGTTCTCTTGTTCCTCCTGGACATCTGAAAAAAATCAGATCTACGATGTGTTGGGCACTGAAACGTGCACTTTCTCATTGTGTGTGTGTGTGTGTGTGTGTGTCTTTGTGTTTTTTTTGTGGTGTGTAAATGATTTTATAACTGATTTTATAACTAAGACAATCTTTGTACCCTGGTGGTGTACAGCTTTCATGGAAATTTGAATAAAGGCGATGTTTCACTTTTTCTAATGTTGGGGTCACTCGAGGAAAAGTCATGAAATTTCAAGTTGAAAAAATATAATTTAGTGGATTTTCTCTGATGTTAAACAATGTGGCAGGTCATTTTTGACCCTTAACACAACACAATGGTTAAATCTGTTGTCTTGCCCATTCACCCTTTGAATGGCATACATACACAATCCATGTCTCAATTGTCTCAAGGCTTAAAAATACATATTTTTTTTACCTGTCCTCTCCCTCCCCTTTATCTACACTGATTGAAGTGGATTTAATAAGTGACATCAATAAGGGATCATGATTTATAGCCTGCCTAACAGACCATGATCCTGTCTAATGTAAAGCAAGCTGTGTGAATTTGCGTGGAGATGTGCTTAGCGGCCTACTACTTACTCTCGGCACAAGGGCAACTCAACATTGTTCACAGCTCCCACAAGGGGGCAATCTGTCTCCATTCACATTTCTAGTAATTGGGCTATAGTGTTTCTTTAGGTCCTAACAGATGCTCACACATACGTTTATTCAATTGTATATGGCGTTTAAACCAGAATAAGTTTTCATGCAAAAGTCCCAAAGAGTACATTTCCAATAGAGATATGCCTTCCTTTCATTTCAACTTGGGAATTAATTTATCATTCTAAATTACAACCGTTGACATTTTGTCCCTTCCTATTATTGTAGGCTATTTAGGAAAGGAAGACTAGGGTATTTGAGCCAGAGTGGGTGGGGGTTAGAATCCCTGCAGAGACTCAACTTGACGTTGGAGATGAGACAGAAAACAGGTGTCACCCATGACCTTCAGTGTTCTGTTCAAACATTCAACTGGCCTCACAATAGATTGGCCTGCCCTGCCTGTACCTCCCCATGCACCCTTCACTACTGCAACGGCCTTGAATAATATTATTCAACAGGTAACCGCCCTCAAATGTTTGTCATCGCAGATTATTTCCATCAAAATGAATGAGCGTTACGCACAGGTTGGGATGCTATATTTTACATCAACGCTACATTATCCCGTTGTGCTACAATCCTTCAGTGTTCACCTCAGAGTCACCTCAGCCTCAAAAATGACCCCTGAGACAAAGAATAGAACACAGGCAATAACCTTTAAATCCGGGCGGTGGGATTATGTGAATTTGGAGATGATTGGGAAGTCTGCGGCACGGTCTAATGTTGTGACCCGGACTGGTGTCTGTCAGCGCCTGCTCGTATCAGTTGCTCTCGTCCGCCATTGTTTTCCTCATAAGAAAAATATTAATTCTGCAGATTATCGTGGTTCAATAAAGTATTTACTGTTAACCAGTAATTAGTCAAAGTTGAGGCATTGTCTTGTCATGCCATGGGTCAAACAGAGATAGAGGGCACGACTCACTATCTGAACTAGGCTAGCCATGGCTTGATCCTTTCCAAAGTTGTAAAAGTGTGTTAGGTCAGTTGATGCGTCCGTGTGTGAGAGAGAAAGGCATGCAGGCTTGTCATATTCCCATTGCTGATGTGAGCCATAATTGAAGTGATAGGGACACACAAGTGACAGAGGCAGTACAAGCCCATCTGTCTCTGTGGCCTCAGTTTGAATAGTCATGACCACACAACAGCCACACAACCAGAAGATGACCATAATTAGTTTACAACTATATCCTGCCCTTCAAAAATATTCATACATAAGTCAATGATCATGCTGTGGTGAAATTGCCAATGATAGTAAAGTCACTTCCATGTGAGATATAAAGTTCTATTATTCTATCTATTATATTGGTACTTATACTATACGGATGCACTACACAGATGTGTGTGTGCTTGCGTACTCACGTGTGTTTGTGTGTGTGTGTCTGTGTGTGTGTGTCCGTTGTGTTAAACAGTGTCATGTTGCTAGGCTCTGTGCTGACACAGCGCTGAAAGCTACAGGTCACACCTGGTGTGTGAGAAGAGTTGACCAGCTGCTGACACTCTGATGTCAGTAACAGAACACAAACACACACACACACACACACACACACACACACACACACACACACACACACACACACACACACACACACACACACACACACACACACACACACACACACACACACACGCACACACACACACACACACACACACACACACACACGCCTGCATGTTTGTTCACACACACATCTTACATCTTACACCTACATACTTGCACTCATGCTCACATGTGCTCTCCAGAGCCTACTGTATATCCCTAATGGTATGCACAAAGACACAATCCTGTACGCACAACTGCAACAAAGCACGAGATGCAATGCTGAGATATGGAATAGTTTCTCATTTGGAACACACTGTCCCGGACTGGTCTGCAACTGAATGTCTATGCATTTGAAATGCTGCAAATGTGAAATGTGTTTAGTATACCATACGGGAGTGCATATAACCTGCAGATTACAAAAACGTATTGAGTTGCTTTGGCAAACGATGAGTACGTGGAGAACAACCCTGCAGTAGCAGATAGGCAAACTTTTATCATGCCTTTCAAAGTGAATTATCCACATTGCCTTTGTGCTGCCTAACTCGATCATGTTACTGCGGTTGTTTATTTTGACTCAGGCCAGAAGTGTCAAAGTTTGGACCAGTACACACTCCCAGCCTCTGGTATCACAACAAGGGAAGTAACGCATACCAGTTTAAACAAGACGGGAGAGATGAAAGCAGTCACCACGTCTCGCAAACTACAAAGTGAAAAATAGATGTGTAATGAAGGAGAGAACATTTTTAGCAAAAGTAGATTGTTGAAATGTGAGATAAGGAATCAAAGTTGTGAGCTGGCACAACTTCTGTCACTCCTGTGACGGCGCCGGATGAAAGGTGACGCTTACAGGGCATTATCGCCGCCTCCCAATAGAGGCTATCTAATCAGCTTTCACAGAGTTCACACAGACTGAAGGTGAAGTTTTCAAGGGGGATTTCGACACGGGAGATTACTCTGTCCAGGTTTTTTTCTTAAACCTAAAGTAGTATCTCAAATGTCATCATACTTATTTACTATACTAGATGTCAAGTTATGTAATTTGAAAATGTTGTGTCAGAACTAGGCCTATATTCTTATTTTGCTTCAAAGTAAAGTTACCCTACAACTTCCTGCTAGTTGGTAGGAGAGGGGGAAGGGGAGAGGCAAGTAAACCATCATACCCCCGTCTGAGATGGACAAGCCTCTATTATCCTTCTCCAAAGCAGCCCTCCTCCCTCCTCAGAGTTTGGGCTCATAATTGGACCTTTGTGCTGTGTGTGAATTCTTTGCCTGCACACACGTTCCCAGACTGTGTCCAGCCATCAACAGATGGGGTCTGTGTGTGAGGGACACACATGTCACACACACCCACACCAAACCCCACTTGCGGCCCATTCACAAAAACTGCACAATGACAAGAAAAGTGGCAGGGTTTGAGGACCCCTCATCCTCGGAGAGGAGGGCCTGTCTCTGCATTGGTGTGCCTGTAATGCAGGGAACATACTATAATGTTTTTGTAGCTGGACCGTTTGAAGTCACTGAGGAAGAATGCATAATTGTTTGGACAAGAGGGAGAAAAAGTAATGCCCAATGGCCCATTGTCAGGCTGCAGTTTGCTTTGTTTAATGTGGGAAGTTAAATATTTCCCAAAAATATTTTTTGAATTTCGCGCTCTGTGAAGGCAGCGGAATGTTGTGGGTGTTCCGCTAGCAGAACCCCGGGGCGAGAAAGGTTAAGTTATTTTGTAAATTACATTGCTCTGTCAGAAATTACATTGCAACGGCAACCAAAATCAGTAATTGTCCGTAAGTTTGTTGGTGTTAAGGCTGGTTGCCTATTCTGAATGCACTGGGTGAGGTAGGAGCTGATACAGGTACGGGAGTCCCAAATAGAGGACAAGGATAGGAGCAGAGAGACTTGTAGTTTCGGTTTAGAGTTGCAGCTCCGGTTTATTTTCTCCACTCAATAATAATCCAGTTTAATTTCCGTTATTGATTTGTGTGTGGTTGGGTATTGGAAGCACAGATAACCAAAATAAAAGGGATACATGCTGGAGAGTATTTTCAAGAGGTATGGATTGTTTGGCACTGAACTGAAAGACACAGGGAACTCAGGTATTTAATAAGGGAAATGGTTGCAGGTGTGCTCAGAGCATAGAGATGTATAGACGTCTCTAGTGCCCAAAAGCCGATGTTCACATGGGCAGCGCATATTGAGGACTGATACGTCGTTGCAATCTCTATGGTTCTGAGGTGCCTGCAGTTAACCAAAAAGTGCAATTAAAGGGACAGTTAACTAAAAAGTAGTAATAAAGATGAGAGCCTTTTCTATAGTTGGGAGATACAGCTGTACAGCCTGTTCCCTTCGAGAGCTTTCTTGTGGCCGTTGGATTTTAATGGCGAAAGAGGTGAAAGCTCTCCCACTCTCTGCAATCCTCTAGCCCACTCCCTCCCTCCTCCATTCCTGTCTCTCATTCACTGTCACTCACTTATTCATTCACTCAAACCTTATTCACTAATGAATTATTTCAGTAAGTCACTCCCAGAGGAGTACAGGTTCAATGTAATGGAAGGATTGGAATCAATGGAATGAAGTCAAACAATTTCCATGTGTTTGATGTGTTTGGTACCATTCCTAGGATTCCATTCCAGCCATTACAATGAGCCTGTCCTCTTATAGCTCCTCCCACCAGCCTCGTAGGGGGTCACTCCCCACTCACTCACTCACTCACCCAAACTGGTTTAATTGTTCGTAGTCAATCTCTCCGTGTCTCAATCTTGTTCAGGTATCTCAGAGTGTGACGAGGTAACAGAGTGCTGTAAGGCCGATTTGATCCATAAGTCATCCACTTGTTTTTTATTTAACTTTTATTTAACTAGGCAAGTCAGTTAAGAACAAATTCTTATTTACAATGACGGCTGTCATTGTTAGGCTGTCAAACCGTGCTTCTTCTTGACAATCATGTTCATCAGCAAATATGCCCTGTGATCTATATTTTCAGACTGCTGCATATCACGCTACACCATCAAGGAAACAGAGAAAGCAAACTGTTCAGATGCAATACTGTACATTTGTATCAAGTCACGGAGGAAAAGAACCGTCATGAATTCCTTTCTTTGTATGAACATGTTTATATCCTTTCACTGGACTTACTGTAAATAAATATAAATTGACACATTGAATTACAAGAGTGTGTTTGTGTGTGTGCATGTGTCATGCCAGGAAACAGCTTTCCTGGCTTTGGGTGAGAGTATTTTCCCCAAGTTAATTTCTGAGCAGCACAGTATGGCACTGCAATGCTCCCACACCACAGCTCAAAGCAAACTCTATGATGGATCCTGACAGGGATTTCCTTCAAATCAATAGTCATGCCTTACTGCTGGTATGTGGCTGGAACATCTGTTGCTGACGGTTCTACCAACAGGTGCTGTGGAATGACACAATGTCGTGAGAACATGGACACAACCAGGTGCACTCTACAGCCGTGTCCAGCTGAATAGAGAATATGTGTGTTAAACCGGTCTGAACTGTAAACCCGACCCAGGGCAATGAGGGCACAGTCAGGGGCACGGCTAGAGTGGATCTGCCTCAGAGGGCTCTTCATGAGCAGAGAGATAGAGTTAGATGTAACCATAGGATTTTAACCCCTTTTGAGAGAGAGTTTTGAGAGATGCAAAATGTACCACTGACGTATGAATGATATCGTACAGTATTTATTGCAAAATCTCAATTGAAAAGAAGTTTAATTTCAGTATACGACAGAAAAAGAAAAGATATAAAAGCTGTTTTTTGTTTTCTTCTCACCCACGAAGCTGAAGAGTATAGGACTCTTATAGTATAGGAGAAAAATGTAATTGTCTCTTTTTAGATTACACTGATGTCTGCAGTGTGTGGCGCCGGAGGAAATGGCTGTCGTTTTACGGTCTTCTAACCAATTGTGCTATTTTGAGCTATTTTGCGTTGTTTGTAACTTATTTTGTACATAATGTCTCTGCCACCGTCTCTTATGACCGAAAAGAGCTTCTGGATATCAGAACAGTGATTACTCACCTTGAACTGGACAAAGATTTTTTCTTTAACGAATCGGAGGCAAAGGATTTACTCCAGATACCCGACCAGGCCCAAATTCCTGTCATTTGCATGAAGAGAAGATGTTGATACAGGGGACGTAGGCCCGGGTGCCTTGTGAGAATTCGTCGGTGAGTGGGTAACCTGCCTCTACCATCTGTCCTACTGGCCAACACGCAATCATTGGAGAATAAACTAGATGAGCTCCGTTCAAGACTATCCTACCAACGGAACATTAAAAACTATAATATCTTATGTTGCACGAGTCGTGGCTGAACGACGACATGGATAATATACAGTTAGCTGTTTCTTCCGTGCATCGACAGGACAGAACAGCTGCCTCTGTTAAGACAACGGGTGGCGGTCTGTGTCTATTTGTCAATAACAGATGGGGTGCAAAATCCAATATTAAGGAAGTCTCAAGGTTTTGCTCACCTGAGGTAATCTCATGATAAGCTGTAGACCACACTATTTACCAAGACAGTTTTCATCTATATTTTTCGTAGCTGTCTATTTACCACCACAAACCGATGCTGGCACTAAGACCGCACTCAACGAGCTGTATAAAGCCATAAGCAAACAAGAAAATGCTTATCCAGAGGCGGCACTCCTAGTGGCCGGGGACTTTAATGCAAGGAAACTTAAATCCGTTTTACCTCATTTCTACCAGCATGTCACATGTGCGACCAGAGGAAATTCTAGACCACCTTTACTACACACACAGAGATACGTACAAAGCTCTCCCTCGCCCTCCCTTTGGCAAATCTGACCATAATTCTAACCTCCTGATTCCTGCTTAAAAGCCAAAACTAAAGCAGGAAGTACCAGTGACTCGCTCAATGAGGTAGTCAGATTCGCAGATGCTAAGCTGCAGGACTGTTTTGCTAGCAACAGACTGGAAAATATTCCCGGGACTCATTCGACGGCATTGAGGAGTATAAAACATCAGTCACCGGCTTCATCAATAAGTGCATCGATGACATTGTCCCTACAGTTACCATAAGTACTGTACATACACCAATCAGAAACCATGGATTACAGGCAACATCCACACTAAGCTAAAGGGTAGAGATACCTCTTTCAAAGAGCGGAACTCTAACCCGGATGCTTCTAAGAAATCCCACTATGCCTTCAGACGAACCATCAAACACCGGCTCCGACTCTCATCGGATGTGGCAGGGCTTGCAAACTATTACGGACTACAAAGGGAAGCCTAAATTACTTATTACGCATTTAGGGGCAAGCAACATGCATGATTGCACCAGCTGTTCCGGACGACTGAGTAAGACCTTTAAACAGGTCAATATTCACATGGCCACAGGGCCAGACGGACTTGCATGAGCTAAACAACTGGCAAGCGTCTTCACTGATATTTTCAACCTGTCCCTGGCTGTAATAACTACATGATTCAAGCCGACCATCATAGTCCCTGTGCGCAAGAACACCAAGGTAACCTGTCTAAATGACTACCGACCTGTAGCACTCACATCTATAGCCATGAAGTGCTTTGAAAGGCTGGTCATGGCTCAGATCAACACCATCATCCCAGAAACCCTAGTCCCACTCCAATTTGCATACCACCCAAACAGATCCACATATAACGCAACACTGCCCTTTCCCACTTGGACAAAAGGAACACCTACCTGAGAATTCTGTTCACAAACTACAGCTCAGCGTTCAACACCAAAGTGCCCTCAAAGCTCATCACTAAGCTAAGGACCCTGGGACTAAACACTTTCCTCTGCAACTGGATCCTGGACTTCCTGACGGGCCGCCCCCAGGTGGTAAAGGGTAGGTAACAACACATCTGCCACGCTGATCCTCAACACAGGGGCCCCTCAGGGGTGCGTGCTTAGTCCCCTCCTATACTCCCTGTTCACCCATGACAGCGTGGCTAAGCACGACTCCAACGGCGTCATTAAGTTTGCTGACAACACAACAGTGGTAGGCCTGATCACAGACAATGATGAGAGGAGGTCAGAGACCTGGAAGTGTGTTGCCAGGACAACAACCTCTCCCTCAACATAATCAAGACAAAGGAGATGATCGTGGACTACAGGAAAAGGAGGGCCGAGCACGCCCTCATTCTCATTCTGTTGTGGAACAGGTTAAGAGATTCAAGTTCCTTGGTATCCATATTCCCAACAAACTATCATGGTCCAAAGACACCAAGACAGTCGTGAAGAGGCACGACAACGCCTATTCCCCTTCAGGACACAGAAAATATTTGGCATGGGTTCTCAGATCCTCAAAAAGATATACAGCTGCACCATCGAGAGAATCCTGACCGGTTGCATCACCACCTGGTATGGCAACTGCTCGGCCTCTGACCGCAACGCACTACAGAGGATAGTGCGTGCGGCCTTGTACATCACTGGTGCCAAGCTTCCTGCCATCCAGGACCTCTATTCCAGGCGGTGTCAGAGGGCCCTAAAAATTGTCAGAGTCTCCAGCCACCTTCGTCATAGACTGTTCTCTCTGCTACCGCACAGCAGGTGGTACCGGAGCGCCAAGTCTAGGTCTAAAAGGCTTCTTAATAGCTTCTACCCCCATAAGAGCCATAAGACTCCTGAACAACTAACCAAATGGCAAACAGGACTACTCTGTTGATTATCTATGCACTTTACCTCTACCTACATATTACCTCAATTACATTGACTAACCTGTACCCCCGCACATTGACTAGGTACCGGTACTCCTTGTATATAGCCTCGTTATTGTTATCTTATTGTTGCCCTTTTATTTTTTATTTTATTTTATTTAGTAAATATTCTTCTTAACTCTTATTTTTCTAAAAACTGCCTTGTTGGTTTAAGGGCTTGTAAGTAAGCATTTCACGGTAAGGTCTACTACACCTGTTGTATTCGGCGCATGTGACAAATAAAATGTGAATTGATTTGATTTGTACGTCTGTGTGTGTGTGTGTGAGGATGGGGTCTCTGTGTGTGTGTTTTTGGACGGGGTTGAGCTCCAGTAGAGGTGAAAATAACTGAAGTGACACTTGACTCAAAAATGTTTGTTTTTCCCATTTTGGCTGTATTGACATAGCTGTTCCTTCGTTCCGGCCTGTCATGTCCTTTCACAAACACATTCAGGTGCATGTTGGGAGCACAAAAGCCGACCGACCGTGTTTCTGCAAGCCTTCACCACGGCAACAGGCCCACGGGAAATGATGATTTTCAACACTTCACCCTGGGGGAGTGTGGAGGGAGTGCTGACTATGGGGAGGAAGGTGTGTCTCTTTAGGGGGGAAACGTTTCTCACATAGACAGGAGGACATTTACAAAGACATTTACAAAGACAATTAAAAAGGAAAGGTTATCCTTTTACGAACTGGACTTGTCAATGTGATTTAACATGCAAGCATGATGTGGCCAAGCTGCAGTGGTTTTCGCAGTACACCGCAAATCGGTTGTTTCCCTAAACTTGGAAGGTTGACAAATCCTCTTTGTTAATTGTGATTTTTGGTGCCAGAAATCTGATGTGATATTTCACTGAGAGGGGAGAGGTGTAAAGCACAGCTGTTGCTCTCTTCTTTAAAGGTCCAGCTGGTGTTGCTCTGTGCTTTTTATCCACAGCCTTGTACCACTTTAGATCCATTTACTATTATCATGTTCACTATTTACAGTGTCTTTGTAATGACATGCAGGATCTAACAGTGTAGATGACATGAATACACGTTCAGGACGGGATGGTAACACATTACATTAAGTTTCTCTTGTACCTGTGTAATTAAACAGTAATTACTGTAGTTACAATATTGTGATAACACATTGTTTTATGGAAATGGATTTACATTGTTTGAAAATATAGCACACAATTGACTTAGTTTTGTCTCATCCCAGACTCATTTGGAGGTCTTTGGCTCCCATGGCATTGTCCATTGTGATACGGTGGGAGGCTGGTGAGAGAGGGGTCAAGGTAAGGGGGATCGTCCTGTCCCCTGGGGTGTGGTGTATGGTTTAATGATCCCTGCTCGTCCTCCCTGAGCTGAAAGAGAGCACAGCGAGTCCCAGCCACGTCTCCTTATCAGATCATGCATCCGCTTCAATTTGCAATTCTAATGAAAATCAGACACCTGCACTTCCAACGATCACCTCTCTGTGGATCTCTGCCACAACAACAGAAAGTGAGGAGTATAGGACGAAAGAGGAAGGGAGTGAGGGAGGAGAGAAGCAGAGAGCCGTGGCTGAGGAGTAGTTAGGGGCAGGATAAGGAGGATAAGGAGGAGGAGGAGTGTATGGTTACCGTTGGCCCAGCATATTGGATTGTCAGATGGCCCAGACAGGGAGGAGAAGAAAGGCTCTCTTTCATTCGGGAGCTGTGACAGAGGTCTTGTCACATGGGGAAAGAATCAGTAGATGATTTTGGCTGTGAGGGAGGGCGGCCAGGGGACCTGATGTACCCCCCGGGAGGTATGACACTGGGGTTATCCTACCTCTCCTACCCCTTCACCTGCATGGGAGCTATGGGAGTCCCCTAAAATTAGACCCCTAAAATTCAGCTCTGGACCTTCAAGCCAGTTCCACTGCGTTTTTTCAATGTTCTCCTCTAATTAAGGACTGATTTAGGTGGGTGCAATGAATTATCAGGAAGAACAGAAAACCAGGAGGCTCCGGACCTCGTAGGGTCAGAGCTGAGTACCCCTGGGCTAGACTATGGGCTTGTTGAACTACACTAAATCATCCTCACTGATGTGAATCCCAATGGTTAGTTTAAGAATTGATATACCGTTTACATACCTACCAATACAGTGCATTCGGAAAGTATTCAGACCCTCATGACTTTTTACACATTTTGTTACGTTACAGCCATATTCTAAAATTGATTAAATATTTTTTTCCCCCCTCATCAATCTACACACAATACCCCATAATGACAAAGTAAAAACAGGTTTTTAGAAATGTTTGCAAATGTATAAAAATATACTTTATTTACATAAGTATTCAGACCCTTTGCTACGGCACTTGAAATTGAGCTCAGGTACAACTTGTTTACATTGATCATCCTTGAGATGTTTCTACAACTCGATTGGAGTCCACCTGTGGTAAATTCAATTGATTGGAGTTGGAAAGGCTCACATCTGTCTATATAAGGTCACATAGTTCACATTGCATGTCAGAGCAAAAACCAACCAATGAGGTCGAAGGAATTGTCCGTAGAGCTCCGAGAGGATTGTGTCGAGGCACAGATCTGGGGAAGGGTACCAAAAAATGTCTGCAGCGTTGAAGGTCCCCAAGAACACAATGGCCTCCTTCATCCTTAAAATGGAAGAAGTTTAGAACCACCGAGACTCTTTCTAGAGCTGGCAGCCACACCAAACTGAGCAATCGGGGGAGAAGGGCCTTGGTCAGGGAGGCGACCAAAGTGAAGCATGGTGGTGGCAGCATCATGCTATGGGGATGTTTTTCAGCGGCACGGACTGGGAGACTAGTCAGGATCGAGGGAAAGATGAACGGAGCAAAGGACAGAGAGATCCTTGTTGAAAACCTTCTCCAGAGCGCTCAGGACCTCAGACTGGGGGGCGAAGATTTACCTTCCAACAGGACAATGGCCCTAAGCACACAGCCAAGACCATGCAGGAGTGGCTTCTGGACAAATCTCTGAATGTCTTTGAATGGCCCAGCCGGAGCCCGGACTTCTCTGAAGCCCGAACATCTCTGGAGAGACCTGAAAATAGCTATGCAGCGACGCTCCCCATCCAACCTGACAGACCTGGAGAGGATCTGCAGAGAAGAATGGGAGAAACTCCCCAAATACAGATTTGCCAAGCTTGTAGCGTCATACCAGACTCGAGGCTATAATCGCTGCCAAAGGCAATTTAACAAAGTACTGAGTAAAGGGTCTGAATACTTATGTAAATGTGATATGTCAGTATTTTATTTAAATACCTTAGGTAACATTTAAATTTTTTTTTTGCTTTGTCATTATGGGGTATTGTGTGTAGATTGATGAGGGAAAAAAAGATTGAATACATTTTAGAATAAGTGTCATGTCTACTCCTGCTTCTCCCCTCCGGCGTGCGACGTCGCCAGAATACTAACCACCTCATTACCTCCCCTTTATAGATCCCTTCCTTTTGTTCATTCCTCCGTTGGTATTGCACCTGTGTTCATGTTACCTCGCGTCTGTTACACCGTCTTGTTTCATGTTTGTTGTTTTCATTAAACGTTTTAACTGCACCTGCTTCTCGACGTCATCGTTACAATAAGGCTGTAACGTAACAAAATGTGGAAAAAGTCAAGGGGTCTGAATTCTTTCCGATAGCACTTTACATCCCTTCTCTTAGCTGGCTCTGCCTGTCTGAGCCATTGGTTGAGAGTATCACACACACAAAACAGGTCCGTTAACAGCCAAGATAGACTACCAATAAGAGGAAGAAGAGGAGGTCAGAGTGATCCTATCAGTCCATCAGACTCTTGTGGACAAAAGCAGGTGCTCTCTCTTTCACTGTGGCCTAGTTGTGGCCACGGCTAGCGTGCTCACGGGCACTATACAGTGCTGGTTCTCTGCGCTGCACATATGGTCACTTGGACAAAGAGGCCTTGATGCAGGTGTGTGGAGATACCACTCACACTTAGAGGCCTCAGAGCTAAATTCACCTCGGCGACCAGGCCACAGCTGTCAGGATTTGGCCAGGATTGTTCAGGTTTTGGTCACTAGATGCCCCCATTGTGCTTTTTTGACCCTTTTGTTTTTTCCCTTGTTCCAGTTATTATTTGCACCTGTGCCTCATTTCCCTTGAAAGTATTTAAACCCTTAGTGTTCCTCAGTTCTTTGCTCTGTGTTTGTATGTTAGCACCCAGCCCCAGCCATGCTGTGAACATTTGTTTCTCTAGTTGGATTTTCTTGACGTACTCTGGTTTTGTTCTTGTTTATTTTTGATTATTCTTTTGAGGTTTGTTTTTTCCCTGCTGTTCTTACCACTTTGTGGATTTTCCTTGTGTCTTGGAGGATATACATTTTTCTCTTGGAATTACTTTTGACGTTGTGGATTTATATTTTTTGCCTGAAGATCTTTTCCTTTTTTACTTTATTAAACCACCGTCTCTAGTACTGCTGTGTTTGCCTCATCTTCTGGGTTCTGCCAACTATTAGTGGCTCAGTTTACTAAGTGACTGTTTCTCACACCAGGTCCTGACAACAGCATCCCATTCAGGCCACCAACAATACACTGGAGGCCCCGCATCAAACGTCTTTACCTCCTCTGGTCAAATGAAGGAGCCTCTTCAACAGACCACCTGACTTTATCACACTGCTTTGTGCGTTCACCAGATTATGTTCTTGTTTTTTAACAATTGTTCATTAATTTGGAAATATTCTGCAGTGATAATGTTGTGTCATTATGAATAGTAAACCATCAATAAATAGTGTATTAATGTGTTTGTTGCAGCTACTGAATCAAAGGTCCAAAATCCTAGTTTGGATGTAATGTGTTGAAGGCCCTCTAGTCTTCACCAGGGACTTCAACTGGACCAGAATACAGTGGAACATTTCAAACTGTCTGAAGACCCCCTATCTCCTGTTCACTCTTCTTCCCCCTCACCGCCCTCACACTGACTCTTAACACCACACCTCCCCTCTGGTTCTGTGGACAGAGAAAAATGTGCTCCCCACTTGTGGGGGCCATGTATAAAAAAAATCACACACCTGTTTCTTCCCTGACGGGCAAGGACAGCAATATTGTCACCCATTTAGGGGGTGGTGGGGACACGTGGCTCGCCCTTTAGCACACTGGCAGAGGCATGGGCCAGGAGGGAGGCACGGGGTGCTGGCAGCTGTGGCAGGTGGCGTGACGGATGTGCTCCCCACTGCCAAAGCAAACAAAGAGAGGCGAGGTGGGGCTGGGTGGGGCAGCCAGGGAAGGGTAGAGTGTGCACTGGGATATTAGTGGGCCACATCCCTGCCCTTTACAGAGAGGAGACAGAAGCCTCCACAGCACAGGGTCACTTCACTGGCTACTGAATCATGCCTTTTTCTGTGAACCAGGTGAATTACTGAATGAAATCTGCAGCAGAATAAACTTGATTTGCAGAAAATAGTGATCATGCGGGAAACTGTGCCAAACACTGGCTATAATTTGTTTCCGTTATTAATCACAAAAAGATTCCTAAAAGTATAGAAACAAACAGATGAAAAATGGAATCGCGATCTAACAGGTCCTCTAATGGCCAAGCCGAGTCAGACATGAACACTACCCAGAACATGTGCACAGGAAGTCTGAGGTATTCTGGTTACACACAGAAACTGGATATGGCTTGTTCGCTAACCTTGGGTCCCAGTCAGGACCTCAGCCCCGAACCATTTTGATGGCGATAGAAGATCACATACAATGTGTGAGCCTCAACCTATTCTGGAGCTCAGTCTGTTGGTGGATGTGTCCACAGGCGATAATAACCCAAACATTGTTTGTGGATGCAGGCAGGGTTGCAGGGAGAGTGCAGAACTATAGTCACAAGTCCCAGACACATCTGGAAAAACCTTTAATGCTGTCCTAGCAACAGCACGTAGGGGGAATGGGAGTGGGGTTAGGGGTGGGTGGGGGGGAACGATTGGCAGGGAGGGATTGGGGTTAAAGGTCAGTTGTTAGTCTGTGGTTTTGATTAAGCAGGTCCTGGTGCCCAAACTGCTAGTGGTTTGTTGGTTGGTTGGCTGTCTGTTATTCAGCTGGGCTCAGTCAGTAACCAGGGTCAGAAATGAATCATATGAGAGCTTTAACATGAGCTCCATGGGGGAACGATGTACTGTAGCTAGCACTGCTGTACGCTGCTCTAGCATTGCTGCAGGGCTGTTGTCGTCTGTATGAATGAGAATCGCAGGTGCCTCCAACACTTCCTGTTCCCCAGACCTGGCCTCCTGGGAGCTCCCTGCAGCCCTCAGCCTTCAGCCCAGCCAAAGCTACAAAGCTATGTTTTTCTCTTTCTGTCTATGTCTGGCTCTATCTCTCCCTTGCTTTCTCTTTCTCCTTGCTTTTCTTTTTCTCTCTTTGCCTCCACCCCTCACTCTTTACTTTGTCTCTTTTCATCTCCCCGTGCTCCTCTCTTTTCCTTACATTCTATTTTTCTGTCTGTCCCTCCCTCTGTCCTGTATTAATCTAAACAGTACTGTTTCTAAGTTAGCCCAGTGAGTGAGGCGGCAGTACTTTAACAGTAAACATGATCCATTGCTCCTTCACTGATTCTCTGCTTCTGAATATCTGATAGGTCGGAGGTCGTCGGAAGTATGCCTTGGCAGGGACAGAGGGACATAGCCACCTGGTCATCTGTGTTAATTATAAATGGCTGTGAGGGGAGGATGAGCTGGACAGCTGTCTCCAGACCCCCGCTACTCCACCACCAACCCACCACCACCCCCGTCCCCATCACAGCTCATAAGCACCGGTGGCTCCGCTGACCGCTGGATCCCATGGACCCATCGTGGCTAAAAAGCCCTCAGATGCAGCCAGGTGAAACTGGGGAAAAGTTCACCAGGCACCGCAGCCAAACTCACTCTCCCTCCTTCCCTCACTCACGAAGCGTCCCACTAAAATAAGTTATTGAACACGTTCCTTGGATTCCTGTCATGTTCTGGCGTTCTCTTCATAATTCTGACAGGAAATGGAAAGTGCTTCAAGATTGCAAAAGTCACAGGAACACAATAACTCATCAGTACTCAGAAAGATGTTCAATGTGTGATTAAATGGATATGGCAAGCAACACACTTGAGATAAAACTAAATTTCTCATCAAAAGGGAGAAATGTGAGCCACCACCACTTACTTTCTGTAAAACGAGATTGAATAGCCAATGAGAAGACGGCTGTATATTTCAGTGCTAGAATAAAGTGATTGGTAAACAATCCCTTCAAGGTGTTCATAACAAGGCTAGCCTTCCATACAAATGGCAATTTGTCACCACCTCCCTTGAGCTGTCCCCAAGGGGCCCTGAGCTAATAAGAGTCGCTCAGTTTAATTGTGAAATAAGTGTTCTCCCGGAGCTCACAGGAATCTGAAACCCCATTGGTGGGGCAGCCGGCAGGCAGACAGGCAGGCAGGCAGGCTGATGAGCAGCTCTCAGAGGTGGATCCTGGCAGCAAGAGGGAGATACAAATGTAGACAGCTCATCTCTCCAGGCACTCAGACAGAAACATCAGCAAAACGCAGAGAGAGCAAAGTGACAGGTAGGAATGAAAGTTGACCCGTTCATACAGGCCATACATTCACCAGGATGGGATTCTAGGAGGGAAGCAGAAATGACACAGAATTATTAATGTATCATCTGCTGTAGTTTACTTCACACATATATTTTCAGCTTATATTTACGAGGGGAGCTGACACATTGTTTTGCATTTCTTAGCACGTACACATTGCTTTTTTTATGGTCATGGTCAAATTAAATTACCTATGAGCTCTTGAATCTGAAAATGGTTCTTGGGAAGCTGAATCGAGTCTGGTTCGAGACAAAACAATGTCCCTCTTTTCTGGCAAATGTGAAGGCTAAAGTAGAAAGAAATCTTCAGAGTTTGGCCTGTTCTCAGGTACTGTCCATGTTTTGCTGACAGTAGAGGAACAGAACAGTATGAAATTAATGGACTGTATATGAGTGGGGTGTCCAGGAAAAGCTCTCCCTTCTAACTGGGGGAGTATCCCAAGCAGAGGACGAGGCTGTCTTTTCACTTAGGAAACACATAAGAACCGAAGCCCCAAACAGAATGTGTCCCTTGGCACCAATAGATGAGATAGCAGAGACAGCAGAAGAGCTATGTTTGACAGTGACTTTGATCCCAAGCCAATCACTCTCCAAGCATCATGAAAGTGTGTGTGTGTGTGTGTGTGTGTGTGTGTGTGTGTGTGTGTGTGTGTGTGTGTGTGTGTGTGTGTGTGTGTGTGTGTGTGTGTGTGTGTGTGTGTGTGTGTGTGTGTGTGTGTGTGTGTGTGTGTGTGTGTGTGTGTGTGTGTGTGTGTCAGTCATGCATTTAAGAGAAATGGAGAGTCTTGTTAAAGGACAAAGGCATGCTTGTTTTAGTCCTTTCCATGTAAAGTCAATAGTTTCATTACATAGTGACTAGATCACACCTTGTCTTATTCGATTACCAGGTGGTAAGGGTAGTCAACAACACATCTGCCGCGCTGATCGTCAACACGGGGGACCCTCAGGTGTGCATGCTTAGTCCCCTCCTGTATTCCCTGTTCACCCACGACTGCATGGCCACGCACGACTACAACACCATCATTAAGTTTGCTGATGACACAACGGTGGTATGCCTGATCACCGACAACGATGAGACAGCCTACAGGGAGGAGGTCAGAGACCTGGCAGTGTGGTGCAAGGACAACAACCTCTCCCTCAACGTGAGCAAGACAAAGGAGCTGATCGTGGACTACAGGAAAAGGGGTGCCAAACACACCCCCATTCAAATAGACGGGGCTGTAGCGGAGCGGGTCGAGAGAGTTTCAAGTGCCTTGGCGTCCACATAACTAACAAACTATCATGGTCCAAACACCCCAAGACAGTAGTGAAGAGGGCATAACAACTCCTATTACCCCTCAGGAGACTGAAAAGATTTTGCATGGGTACTCAGATCGTCAAAAAGTTCTACAGCTGCACCATTGAGAGTATCCTTACTGGTTACATCACCGCTTGATATGGCAACTGCTTGACATCCGACCGCAATGCGCTACAAAGAGTAGTATGTACGTCCAAGTACATCACTGGGGCCAAGCTTCTTGCCATCCAGGACCTCTATACCAGGCGGTTACTGCAGCCACCCAAGTCAAATGCTTTTCTCTTTGCTACCACACGGCAAGTGGTACCGGAGAGTCAAGTCTAGGTCCAAAAGGCTTCTTAACAGCTTCTACCCCCAACAGTTCATAAAAAGGCTCCTTAACAGCTTCTGCCCCCAAGACATTAGACTGCTGAACAGTTCATAAAAAGGCTCCTTAACAGCTTCTGCCCCCAAGACATTAGACTGCTGAACAGTTTATCAAAAGGCTCCTTAACAGCTTCTACCCCCAAGACATTAGACTGCTGAACAGTTCATAAAAAGGCTCCTTAACAGCTTCTGCCTCCAAGACATTAGACTGCTAAACAGTTTATCAAAAGGCTCCTTAACAGCTTCTGCCCCCAAGACATTAGACTGCTGAACAGTTCATAAAAAGGCTCCTTAACAGCTTCTGCCCCCAAGACATTAGACTGCTGAACAGTTCATAAAAAGGCTCCTTAATAGCTTCTGCCCCCAAGACATTAGACTGCTGAACAGTTTATCAAAAGGCTCCTTAACAGCTTCTACCCCCAAGACATTAGACTGCTGAACAGTTCATAAAATGGCTACCCGAAGTATTTGCATTGATCGCCTTTTATCCGCTGCTGCTACTCTGTTTATTATCTATGCACTTTAACACTACCTATATGTACATATTACTTCAATTATCTCAACTAACCTGTACCCCCCCACATTGACTCGGTACCGGTACCCCCTGTATATAGCCTCATTATTGTTATTTTATTGTTTCACTTTTTTTCTTACTTAATTTAATTTTTCTATTCTTTAAAAAATATATATTATCTTACTTCTTTTTTTAAAATTATTCTGCATTGTTGGTTAAGGCTTGTAAGTAAGCAATTCACGGTAAGGTCTACACCTGTTGTATTCGGCGCATGTGATTTGATTTGATGGGACTCTTAACACAGTACAACTCTGTCAGTAATTTCTTTGTTTTTAGGTTCAATCAACCGAGATTAGTACACTTCATTCTAATTCAGTTTATCAGGAGTATTAAGGAAATACTGACATCCATATCTTTAAGACCTGAACCACTCAGTGACAGAGCAATCTGGTGTGTGTCAACAACACTGACATCTCTCTTCTCACTTTTGACTTTGACAAACAGCAATGTCACTTGTCACTCAAAAAGAGACTTAACCAAAGCTGCCCTCTGGGAAATCTGATTAGGTCAGTCTGAGAGCGTTTAGCTAAATCACTAAATGAAATGTCCTGTTGTTGCTCATGCCCTCTGTTTGTTAAATCCTGTCAACAGCCCTCTGAGTTTGGCCAGACCCAGAAAAAAATATATAGAATTCACTGCCCCAATTCACCAATGCACTCTCAAATATTGATACAAATACGGTAACTTTTCTCCACATTGCAAAAACAAGAAAGAATTAATGAAATATTAATATTTTTTTTATCTTGTACCAAACTATAACGTAGAAACCATTTACATGTACTTATTGTAAGTGCAGACAATTCTGTGGTATTTAGCTGTTTATAACCTGGTTAAAAACACTGTAAATTGATACGTAGCTAGGACTTTCATTGAGTCATTGACCTCTGTGGGACCTTTATTCAAATTTCACCCAAAGCCAAACTAAACAAAAGTGTCCATCACCTGGAAGTTGAATGAGTCTTTGCTCGGAGGGATGGATGGTAAGGGATGGAGAGAGATCGGGGTCAAACGTCCAGAGCAGGGAGAGGAGGAGGGATGGATTAGGTGTGAAGTTATATCAGGGATTGAACGGTGTTTGGCTTGGGCTTGAGGAAGTATTGTATGCGACACCTTCATACGAGAAGGTTACTCCGGCCTGCATCAGTCACTGGATCCAGGTTTCTGGAAACGCTGATGGGCACACACACGCGCACGTACGTAAGCACGCGCACACACGCACACACGCACACACGCACACATGCACACATGTATTAATCCTTATAGGCTAATATAAACAGCATATTTGAACAGCTGAGTGCTAAATTGGAGGGGTCCACCAAAACAAAGCTCAGCAGTCCACCATCAGTTAATCTCTCAGGGGCATGAGAATAAAGTAACTCTGTACCACTCAGACCTCATGCCCAAGTCCCAGACCTGCATTCATTCACAACAGCAATTCAATGAACTGTAATGGTTTATTAATAGGGAGGGATGGATACATTGACATTCAAGGTGGGTGAGTAATGGGTTATATGTAATCCGTTCCATACAATTGGTTACAACAAAACTGTAACTGTAATCCGTTACGCTACCAGCAAAAAAATGATCAGATCAAAAAATATAAAGTTGATTACTTCGAGGATTACTTTTAAATTCAGAAAGGATGCTTGCGAAACAGTTGCTTTCAATTGTTTTCTCAATGACAATCAAATCAGCATTGAAAAAAGGCTCAAGTTTAAATTTGTTCCGCTTGAGCAAGTCTGACCACAAGTCAGAGACCACTATGATGACACACCAAATGCATTTTGATGGATTCCGGGAAAAGAGCAGGAGAAGGCTTTTGTAGGCCACAGTCCAAGCTATGTTTTCCAATGATGTGACTGGTCAGCAAAGATTACATCCAACTTGAATAAACACTTGGAAGTACAGTAAGGATGACAGCAGTGTTGTAGCCTACTGGCAATATGGATATCACTTATTATTGATATATACATAACGCAATGATGTGAATCACACTACTTCTCGCTTATTTAGCTATTTGCACCTTGCGGATTCTGGGTTTTGTGGATGACTGTTCACAAATGTACACTACCGCTCAAAAGTTTGGGGTCACTTAGAAATGTCCTTGTTTTTGAAAGAAAAAGTGACTTTGGGTTGCAAAGAAAAAGACAACACAGACATCGGACAGAGGAACTCTGCCTAGAAGGCCAGCATCCCGGAGTCGCCTCTTAATTGTTGACGTTGAGACTGGTGTTTTGCGGGTACTATTTAATGAAGCTGCAAGTTGAGGACTTGTGAGGCATCTGTTTCTCAAACTAGACACTCTAATGTACTTGTCCTCTTGCTCAGTTGTGCACCGGGGCCTCCCACTCCTCCTTCTATTCTGATTAGAGCCAGTTTGCGCTGTTCTGTGAAGGGAGTAGTACACAGCGTTGTACGAGATCTTCAGTTTCTTGGTAATTTCTCACATGGAATAGCATTCATTTCTCAAAACAAGAATAGACTGACGAGTTTCAGAAGAAAGTGTTCTTTGTTTCTGACCATTTTGAGCCTGTAATCGAACCCACAAATGGCGATGCTCCAGATCCTCAACTAGTCGAAAGAAGGCCAATTTTATTACTTTAATCAGAACAACAGTTTTCAGCTGTGCTAACATAATTGCAAACAGGTTTTCTAATGATCAATTAGCCTTTTAAAATGATAAACTGGATTAGCTAACACAACGTGCCATTGGAACACAGGAGTGATGGTTGCTAATAATGGGCCTCTGTGCGCCTATGTAAATATTCCATAAAAAAATCTGCCATTTCCAGCTACAATAGTCATTTACAACATTAACAATGTCTACACTGTATTTCTGATCAATTTGATGTTATTTTAATGGACAATTCTTTTTGCTTTTCTTTCAAAACCAGGACATTTCTAAGTGATCCCAAACTTTTGAACGGTACAGTATATTTGTATTCTAACCCAATAATGGTTGAATTGAGGAAGTTTAAGCTGCCTATCAATCATTGTTTTTGCGACCAGCGGATAGCCAGTGAAAAATGCGGTCTTGCAACAGCTGCATGGTGCGGATCCCAGCCTAAGGAATAAAAATTTGAGGGACTCCCTCCATGGTATTGTGCTCCACCAGGGCCAGCTCCAGGCATAAGCGGTTGCTTAGGGACCAAGGCCGCTAGGGGGCCCCCAACCCATTTTTTTCCCCTAGGAACTCAGTCGAGGTCTCAACGTACAGTTGAATAGAATACACAATCTCCCTCAGATATTGTTAACATGGCATAAGTCATGGCAAAATGTGTAGAATTGAAGGAAATTAGCTTTAAAACTGAAAGAATCTCTCCACCTCATGGCAAAATGGGTAGAATTGCAGGAAATTAGCAATCTTATAACAAATGTCATGCAATTCTACTCATTTTGCCATGGGACAGAGAAAATAAAATCTGCTTTACAACTCATTTGCTTTTTAAACTGCAAAAAAAATATCAGAAAAACAACTCAGTCCAGGTTCTCAACATACTTTTGCAGTAGAATACACAATGTGCAATTTCGAAATGTGGTTGTACATCAGCAATTCTTCTCTTGTTATGTCAGTCACCGACAGTCACTCAATTAGGAATGTCAGCTAACAATTTTTTAGATCGGTAAGTTAGTCTAGTCAATAATCATGCCAAATACCAACCAGGCACATGCCCAGGAGCCCTGACCTCCAGGGGGCCCTCATTGATTTTGTTAGTCACTCTCACTCAGATATCATGGTACACAGTAGTCATGGAAAAATGTGTAGGATTGCAGGTAATTAGCCTTAACATTTCGAAAATGTTTCTCCACCCCATGGAAAAATGTGTAGAATTGCAGGGAATTCACTTTAAAAAGTTATTTGTTCTTTGTCGTCAAGAGGGGGGACCACTCTTTTTACCCGTGAGGTGGGGGGGGGGGGGGGGGGGGGGCAACCAGATCTAGCTTAGGGCCCCCAAAAGGCTATAGCTGGCCTGGCCCTGTGCTCTGCGTACATTCAAAAACTAGTTCAATTCAAGAATACCACAAGTGGTGCTTTATTGCTCAATCGAAGTCTTGCTGATAAAATTAAATGTCAGTAACCTAATGGACAAATGCTCACTTTTGATAGACTTAAACATCTGCAAATTATTGACATATCAAAGTGTCACCCCAAAAAATGTAAACAATAGATCTATTGCAAATGCAGCACATGTCATTCTTTTTTTACATGAAAATAGCACTTTTTGGTAGCACTCACAGCATGCCATTCCATGAGAGTAGCATTTATTTTTCAACTCTAAGCTGTAAAGAAAGTCATCAGGAGAAGGAGAGGAGGACCAAAGTGCAGCGTGGTACGTATCCATAATACTTTTAATCAAAATGAATACACGAACAAAAACAACAAAACGACCAACGAACAGTTCTGACAGGTGCAACAAACACTAACCAGAAAATAAGCACCCACAAACACAAGTGGGAAAACAGGCTACCTAAGTATGGCTCTCAATCGGAGACAACGATAGACAGCTGCCTCTGATTGAGAACCATACCAGGCCAAACACATAGAAACAGAAAACCTAGTCCTACAACATAGAATACCCACCCACATCACACCCTGACCAAACTAAAAATAGAAACATACAAAGCAATCTACAGTCAGGGCGTGACAGGCAAATAGGCGAATAAGTCCTTGTTTTTGGGTAATGCTCAGGTAAAACTATTTTGCTAATCTAAATTTCTAAGTTATATTCTTGAAGATCAAGGAATATTACATTAATTGGAATGACTAGACTTCTGACTTTTTAATGATAAAGATAAAGATATAGCCTAATTGTATTATCATCTGTATTGAATTAGAAAGCAATGTGTTTGAAGAAGCCTACCTGCATAAGACAAAATGTAACATCCATTTATGGCCAGTTCTGTAAACTCTAACATTGATTTATCCTGTAAGTAATATACATTTTTGTCTTCTTCTAATGCCTCTTAAAGGGAAAGTAATCTAAAACAAAAAGTAGTCAGATTACGTTACTGAGTTTGGGTAATCCAAAAGTTACGTTACAGATTACAATTTTAGACAGGTAACTAGTAACTGTAATGGATTACATTTAGAAAGTAACTGACCCAACCTTGTGACATTGAAAGGAAAACAGTCAGATGCAATGTACTTTGCATTCCATCCCACATTAATTTATTATGCAACTAAAATCAGAGAAACAACTAAATTCAGACTTTCCACACAAACCATGAGACAGCTCATCTTCTTGTTTTATACACTCATTGGCCAGTTTATAGGTGCTGCACCCTCGACAACTACTGTGATTATTATTATTTGACCATGCTGGTCATTTATGAACATTTGAACATCTTGGCCATGTTCTGTTATAATCTCCACCCGGCACAGCCAGAAGAGGACTGGCCACCCCTCATAGCCTGGTTCCTCTCTAGGTTTCTTCCTAGGTTTTGGCCTTTCTAGGGAGTTTTTCCTAGCCACCATGCTTCTACACCTGCATTTCTTGCTGTTTGGGGTTTTAGGCTGGGTTTCTGTACAGCACTTTGAAATATCAGCTGATGTACGAAGGGCTATATAAATAAATTGTATTATTAGATACACCAACCCATTCACAGTTTTCTCCTACAGACGGTGAGTCATGTGGCCGTGGCTTGCTATATAAAGCAGGCAGACAGGCATCGAAGCATTCAGTTAATTTTCAAATGAATGTTAAAATGGGCAAAATGAGTGACCTCAGCCTCTCAGAAATGGCTGGTTGGCTTTTCCCTGGCTTTTCAGTGTCTAGGGTTTACCGAGAATGTTCCGACAAACAAAAAACATCCAGTCAGCGGCGGTCATGGGCGGGGTGAAAACAGCTTGTTGATGAGAGGTCGAAGGAGAATGACAAGAATCGTGCAAGTTAACAGGCGGGCCACAAACAGGCAAATAATGGTGCAGTACAACGTGGTGTGCAGAATGGTATCTCAGAATGCACAACTCATTGTTCCTTCTCATGGATGGGCTATTGCAGCACTCCTATCGACTAAAAACAAGAAGAAGAGGCTCTAGTAGCACCTGATTACCATCACTAGACAATTGAGGTGTGGAAAAACATTGCCTGGCCTGACTAACCCGGTTCCTGTTGCGTCATGCTGATGGCAGAGTCAGGATTTGGCGTAAGCAGCATAAATCCATGGCCCCATCCTGCCTGGTGTCAACAGTACAGGTTGGTTGTGATGGTGTAATGGTGTGGGGAATGTTTTCCTGGCACATGTTAGATCCCTTGATACCAATTGAGTAACTCTTGAACGCCACACCTTGTAGAATCATTTTCCCAAATAATTCAGGCAGTTCTGGAGGCAAAGGGGCGGTCTGACCCAATAGTAGCTGGGTGTACCTAATAAACTGTAAATTGAGTGCATATCCCACTGACATATTATATGCACGTATGGCAGCAGTTATAATCATTGAAAATATTAAGTTTGCAGTGCTTGCAAAAATCTTCCAGTAGGAGTGTCAAATCAGCACGTGTGTTGTTGATTGACGCCTGGGTGAGATGCGATCACAGATATCCCTCCCTGGCACCGTGGTGCATCTCATCTCTATTCCACATGGACCAACAGGATGATTGACAACAGTGTGATGAATTATTAATCTGTTCCTGGGTGTCTGAAGGTCACAAGATGATCTGCTTGGGCCGCCCACGTTGCAGGAGAGGTGGCACTGTCATCAAATATTAATTTACTCTCTGTACTCCGAAAAACACTCTCAAAATACCCCCGCTAAACACATCACACAGCTCCTCACTCAACCACGCAATGGAGTAGAAGAGGCCAAGAGTTTGGCTTGGGGCTGATTTATGTTGCTGTGTGTATGTGTGTGTGTTTGTGTGTGTGTGTGCATGAGTGCGTGCCATAAACGCGTGCGTGTCAGTACGGTTGTTTGTTTGGTTGTCTCTGTTTTCGAGTTCAGATGTTTTCCATGATTGTCAAAGGTGCTATAAACTACTCACAACGGTATTACCAGATGGTAAACTGCAGCACTGGATGCCGTCCATGACTGAGACCTGTCATAGTGTGATATACCACATAAAACACTCCTGCAGAGGGTGTGAGCCAAAACCTATAACATCCTCTGTTATCAGTTAATAGTGTGAGACAAAGACACAAACAACCAAACAAAGAGTATACCACATCCATCATTGTAGTGCTATGAGACAATGTGATGTTGTGTTGGGCAGGGATATCCATACTCCCTGTTAGCATGTATACACAGCAGAGAACAGCTGATGATGCACCAACCTCATGACCTAATCCCATCCTGCTTCATCACGTTCCTCCTGGCTCCTGTAGGAGTGGTATACACACACACACACACACACACACACACACACACACACACACACACACACACACACACACACACACACACACACACACACACACACACACACACACACACACAGTTCCAGGTGTTGGTGTTGTTTGTTTTGGTGCTTGGCAGAAGACTGATCATCGGGTCTGGCTCTGTACGAGGCTGCTTGCCTGGTTCTGTATGTGTGTTTGTATCTGCTCGATGAGATGTGTTATGTCCTCGTAGAGCTATGCTACAGATCAACCTTCAAAGGCCTACCTACTGCATCAGTTTTACCATTTAGTGACTGTGGTCTGTATACTTTCACTGTCACATTGTGTAACAATGACATAGTTATTATCCGATGAAGCTGTCTGTCATAGGAAACTGCTTACCGTACTGTTTGGGGGTCTAGCTGGGGTAATTTTACAGTGGAAGGGAAAATAGCCAGGTTTTGAATTGGGGATATGTTTACAGTGCACATGTGTGTGTGCATGTGTGCGTGTGTGAGTGCGTTTGCGTGTGTGCTCCTGCACTTTTCCAGAGAATGAATAAAACACAGGCCGGTTTGATGTGTCTCGTGTATATTTACTTAGCACCGGGATCTGGGAGTTTATAACTGCATATTGCATTTTAACAACCATGTTTGAGCTAAGAGTGGGGAGAATGTTGAGTCAGAGAGCGTGTGGCATCTTATATGCACATTTTTCAGTGCCTGAACTTGAATTCAGTTTGTGTCAATGTGTTCGTGTTTATGTGTATAGTGCATGCATGTGGATACCTGCATTAGTATGTGTGTGCTTGTGCACGCTTGTGTGTCAGAGGTTCTTTCCCCCCTTCCTTCTAAGCTGGAGGACTGATGAGCAGCACATGTTTAGATTGTACCATGCACCTTGACCGCGGATGTGTTTATAATTACATAGTTAGTTGGGAGCCAGGGCACGGAAGTGGGCTGTGGGTCGCAAAGGAGAGTCAGGCTTTCTCCAGATGGCTCCCATTCCCCAACACTGGCTGTGCTGCACCTCAGATTGCTTCCCTTCATGCCTCTTTTGCATATATTTTCTCTTTCATCTTCTTTTTTTCCATCACAATATTTTCAGATTGAGCATTGGCACTATCTTGCACCAAACTGTGGTTCAGTTAGTTAAAGGTTCTGCATAGTTTAGAATATCATATCGATAACACAGTAGATATACAGTAAATAGCCAATAACTCCCTTTAGTCAAATTGGCTTCAATAATGTTTTTTCTATTCATTCATTAAACCACAATCTCATGTTATGTCAGTTATTTACATTTAGTTCCCCTTTGCTACATTTTTTTCAGGCTAATCAGATGGAAATTAACTTGGCTTGTGGTTCCATTTACTTTGGCTGTCACGACTTCTGCCGAAGTTGGTCCCTCTCCTTTTTCGGGCGGCGTTCGGCGGTCGACGTCACCGGACTTCTAGCCATCGCCGCTCCACCTTTAATTTTTCCATTTGTTTTGTCTTGTTTTCCACACACCTGGTTTACATCTCCTCATGATTACTATGTGTATTTAGCCCTCTGTTCCCTCCATGTCTGTGTGGGGTATTGTTTATTGTCTAGGTTGGCACGCTTCCGGCGGATTTGCGCCAGGTTTTATTTGTACCCGTGATTTGTGGCAGCCAGTACTTTGTACTTGGTTGTTGTACTTTGTGCTGTCTCACTTGTTCTTTGGGCATTTGTTTTTGTGACGCGGTTGCGTTCTGTTCTTACTATTGCCTCAGTAAAGTGCTTCTTTGTTCACTCATCTCTGCTCTCCTGCGCCTGACTTCCATGCACCAGCTACACCCACCGCATGACATTGGCTGACTACAGGCTACAGTTAGTGTCCACACACATGTGTGCCGGATGTGCATGCTTAACATTTAAGAAAGAGAACCAAGAAAGAGCTATAAATCATAAAATATTTGACAACCAAATGTGTTTTTACTAACATAGTTGCTAAAGTTGCTATGAAAGACATCTTCGAATGTCATAAAAACTGTATCAGTCAGTGCTTTGTATCAGGAGACAATTTCCAGTTAAATATGAGTTGCAGAGATGGCCTCACAGGTGTTAAACAGCTAAGCGCTTTGGCTGCTTGGGAAAATATGTTATTGAACCGGAGAGACTTGACAAACACCCTGGTTCCGCATGGCAACTAAAGACAGGGTCGGAGGTCACCCACAGCCGCAATGGAAGAGGTTTTTCGTTGTTGTCATAGCTCAACAGGTGAGCCCGAGGCAGGGAGAGACTTCTCAAAACATATCACCCAAAAGAAGAGCAGGGCTCAATGTCAGGAATTTCTGCCACACACCAGCACTCACTCACCACACATGTCACAACAACCCATATTTACCTTTTACCTCAACATACATGGAATCCTATTTTCTTTGTAGCTTTGTGTGGGGAAACTACCCCAAAAACTGAAACCGGTCAAAAAACAACAACTAAAGAACAACGTTGGCCACCAATATATGGGCCAGTGTTTGTTTTTGTTTGAGTGTCATGGGGTTGCTGTGGGGGGAAAAGATGTCAGCGCTGCACCTGTGCTGTGGGAGCCTGGGGCTAGCTGAGCTGAGCTTCTGTCTGTAGGAATAACCCTCTGGGAAGGGCTATAGTCAGTCGTCAGTAGAAAGATCATTCTCCTGCACACATTCCTTCCTCCGTGTATCTATTATGCAGCCCTTTAATATAGAACACACAGCTCATTTGTGTGGGATTTTTATGCACACCACTTGACAATCAATATTGATTGCTTAAAACGTCCATCTCCTTAGTGGTTAATTAGATATTATGCAAGGCAGCTATGGTTCATTAGTGTTACACAGTCACTAGGTGCAGAGTGTAGAACAGGTGGGAAATGTATTTTGTCAGATACGTTTTTGTATTTCTGTAATTCTGCTAATTGGAAACAAAGTCTTCTCTACAGTAACACCATTCCAACCATCAGTGATGGTTCAAATGTTTTAGATAACCAGTTAATCTAGTCAACATGAGATTATGGTCTAAACCAAACACCACAACACACAGCTCTGTGACTAAATCAAAGTTGAGAATAAAAATTGGTAGAAGTAGAAGTATTATAGCATTTGTCTATGTATGAGCGTGTGTGGTGTGTGAAATGCTGTGGTTTTAGATGAAGAGGCCGATCTCTGTTAGTCCCCCCCCCCCCCACTCCATGGTCCATGCAGATATCCTGCAGTATTGTCTTGATTTGCTCAGAAATAGAGATAATTATGTTTAAATGCAGCAGTTTAACGATAAATTAGCAATAGTAAGTAATGATAGCTTATTTCCCATCTGTCAGCGTAGGGCGCTGCAGCTGAAGCTAGTGAATGGGCCACGGTGTTCTATCCACTCACCAAGGGTTCAGAGGCACTTTTCAGTTAAACATAATGTAATATCAAGAATTAACGGGTTATCCAACTGTTTCATGGTCATTATTCATTTGGTAGTAGTGAACATTAGGTGTTTCTTTTTTATTGTAACATTTACTTTATCTTGTAACGTCTACTCAAGAAAAGTAACATAGAAACTTCTGCACTACAAGACTCTTTGTAGTATTTTCAGAAGTCTGTAAACAAGACCCCACTGTACGTGGTCAAGTCCCAATGAGGAGTTAATGCTTTGCAGGTCGGAACCATGCTAAAACATGCAGTAGAACTGCTGTTCAGTGATTGAAATACCAAACTGATAGGAGAGAAGGTCCTGGACCAACCAAGGCCATGAGAAACATCTTGCACGCAAACTGCCTCTGCAACTTTACAGCTTTCCTGAAGGACAGAGATCTTCATGAGATGTTTTCTCTCTGCTTACTCTGTCTGGAACAGTCTAGATAAACCGATAAACTCATCCAACTCTTGAATAAGGTTTAAATGTCAACTGTCCCTTAGAACCAACTTCCCTGACTTTAAACAGCCTATGTGGTGGAAAAAGTACCCAATTGTCATACTTGAGTGAAAGTAAAGATACCTTAACAGAAAAGGACTCAAGTAAAAGGGAAAGTCAGCCAGTAGAATACTACCTGTGTAAAAGTCTAAAAGTATTTGGTTTTAAATATACTTAAGTTTCAAAAGTAAATGTCATTGCTAAAATATACTTAAGTATCAAATTCCCATTTTCTTGTTTTTTAAATTATGGATAGCCAGGAGCATACTCCAAAACTCAGGCATTACTTACAAACAAAGCATTTGTGTTTAATGAGTCCATCAGATCAGAGGCATTAGATAAGTGCATGAATTGGACCATTTTCCTCTCCTGCTAAGCATTCAAAAAAGAACTAATACTTTTGGGTGTCAGGGAAAATGTATGGAGTAAAAAGTACATTATTTTCTTTAGGAATGTAGTGAAGTATAAAATATAAATATAAAGTAAAGTACAGATAACCCAAAAAACTACTTAAGTAGTACTTTAAAGTATTTTTACCTAAGTACTTTACACCACTGTGTGGAATTGATATGAGTCAGAAACATTCATTTGAGTGTCAAAATTGACTACGAAGTGTAAATAGGATAATTTTGGTAATCAAGTCAGTCTTGTCCAAAACAGAGTTTTGTCAGTGAGTTTGTCACACCTTACTGGAGGGTTGGGTATGAATTACTTAAACGCCCACTTTTGCCAATGATGCCCAATTGCTCAGAGGCAACACGTTGTGGTCCGCTCCCAGCCGCCATATGGACATATGTTGTCAAGTCTGCATATGGGTGCAACGCATGCACATTTTGCTTGGCAAATAGGAGTGGAAATGGGCTTCCATAAAGTTGGTGCAAACTTCCAATGCATTTCAACAATACTGCCGGATGGCCAGTCCCTGACACAGTCCCTTCTGCTGCCTGTCAACTGTCAAACCACTGATGTTGGTGAGCACGTTAGCTAAGTAGATAGCTGGTAGTAGCTAGCTAGTCGCTACTTTTGGTTATACAACATTATTTTATAATGCTAGCGAGCCAGGTTAGCTATGATACCACAGATGAAAGGGGAATGGTACTGTAACTTGCTAGAAACATCAAGCTAGCGTGTAATGTGATGTAGCATGTCAGAGGAAGATATGCATAGGTTGACAAAATCATTCACCCAGAGTCCACTGGTCCAACTCACACAGAACTAACCTATGCCTTGACCTCTTTCTCTCCTCTCTCTCCAAATGAAATACTGTGAATAGTGAGGTCTGGTCACCTGATAACCTGCCCGCTTGACCCCATCCCCTCCTCCTTTCTCCAGACCATCTCTGGAGACCTTCTCCCATTCCTCACCTCCCTCATCTACTCATCCCTGACCACTGGCTGCATCCTCTCTGACTTCAAAATAGCCACCCTCCTCAAGAAACCAACACTTGACCCCTCCGATGTCAAAAACTACAGACCGGTATCCCTTCTTTCTTTTCTATCCAAAACACTTGAGTGTGCTGTCTCTGACCAACTCTCTCGCTAAATATATATATATATATCTCTCTCTCTCTCTCTCTCTCTCGATTCTAGGCCCTCTCCTCATCTCTCTATACAGTTAGTCACTCAGCTCCCTCATATCCTCTCATGGTCTCTCCTATTATTGCCATGCATATGACACTCAGCTACTTTTACCCCCCCCCCCCTTCTGACACCCATGTGGCAACACGTGTCTCTGCGTGCCTGGCAGATATCTCAGCTTGGATATGGGACCACCACCTCAAACTCAACCCTGGAGAAGGCCTGCCTGCCCGCTCCAAGACCTCTCCATCACGGTTGACAACTCCACGGTGTCCCCCTCCCAGAGTGCAAAAAACCTTGGCGTGACCTTGAACACCTTGTCGTTCACTGCAAACATCAAAGCAGTGACTCGCTCCTGTAGGTTCATGCTCTACAACATCCATAGAGTACAACCCTACCTCACACAGGAAGCGGAACAGGTCCTAAACCAGGTCATTTACCAACTGGACTACTGCAACTCGTTGTTGGCTGGGCTCCCCACTTGTGCCATCAAAGCCTTAAAACGTATTCAGAACGCTGCAGCAAGCCTGCTCTTCAACCTTCCCAAGTTCTCCGATGTCACCCCTCTCCTCCGCACACCCCACTGGCTCCCAGTCGAAGCTCGCATGCACTACAAGACCATGGTACTTGCCTCTGGATCCTCCTCTGTTCCTCTGGTGATGTAGAGGTTAACCCAGGTCCTGTAGCCCCCAGTTCCACTCCTAATCCCCAGGCGCTATCTTTTGTTGACTTCTGTAACCGTAAAAGCCTTGGTTTCACGCATGTTAACATCAGAAGCCTCCTCCCTAAGTTTGTTTTATTCACTGCTTTAGCACACTGCCAACCCTGATGTCCTAGCCGTGTCTGCATCCTGGCTTAGGAAGGCCACCAAAAATCCTGAAATTTCCATCCATTCTACAACCTTTTCCGCCAAGATAGAACTACCAAAAGGGGCGGAGTTGCAAGCTACTGCAGAGATAACCAGCAGAGTTCTGCCATGCTATCCAGGTCTGTGCCCAAACAGTTCGAGCGAGTCTCTCACTGTTGCCGCTTGTCATAGACCCCCCTCAGCTCCCAGCTGTGCCCTGGACACCATATGTGAATTAATTTCCCCCCATTTATCTTCAGAGTTTGTACTGTTAGGTGACCTAAACTGGGATATGCTTAACACCCTGGCCATCCTACAATCTATGCTAGATGCCCTCAATCTCAAAGAAATGATCAAGGAACCTACCAGGTACAACACTAAATCCGTAAACACGGGCACCCTCATAGATATCATCCTGACCAACCTGCACTCTAAATACACCTCTGCTGTCTTCAACCAAGATCTCAGCGATCAATGCCTCATTGCCTGCGTCCGTACTGGGTCCGCGGTCAAATGACCACCCCTCATCACTGTCAAACGCTCCCTAAAAAACTTCAGCGAGCAGGCCTT
This sequence comes from Salvelinus fontinalis, assembly GCF_029448725.1. Taxonomy (NCBI): domain Eukaryota; kingdom Metazoa; phylum Chordata; class Actinopteri; order Salmoniformes; family Salmonidae; genus Salvelinus; species Salvelinus fontinalis. Next base: position 18,528,628 of record NC_074682.1, read on the forward strand.
TCTAATCGACCTGGCCCGGGTATCCTGGAAGGATATTGACCTCATTCCATCAGTAGAGGTTGCCTTGTTATTCTTTAAAAGTGCTTTCCTCACCATCTTAAATAAGCATGCCCCATTCAAATAAATGTAGGACTAAGACCAGATATAGCCCTTGGTTCACTCCAGACTTGACTGCCCTTGACCAGCACAAAAACATCCTGTGGCTTACAGCATTCGCATCGAATAGCCCCCGCGAGATGCAACTTTTCAGGGAGTTAGGAAAGCAAAGGCTAGCTTTTTAAAAACAGAAATTTGCATCCTGTAGCACAAACTCCAAAAAGTTCTGGGACACTGTAAAGTCCATGGAGAATAAGAGCACCTCCTCCCAGCTGCCCACTGCACTGAGGATAGGAAACACTGTCACCGCCAATAAATCTATGATAATCGAGAATTCCAATAAGCATTTATCTACGGCTGGCCATGCTTTCCTCCTGGCTACCCCTACCCCGGTCAACAGCTCTGCACCCCCCACAGCAACTTGCCAAAGCTTCCCCCATTTCTACGTCACCCAAATTCAGATAGCAGATGTTCTAAAAGATCTGCAAAATCTGGACCCCTACAAATCAGCTGGGCTAGACAATCTGGACCTTCTCTTTCTAAAATGATTCTGCCACAATTGTTGCAACCCCTATTACTAGCCTATTCAACCTCTCTTTTGTATTGTCTGAGATCCCTAAAGATTGGAAAGCTGCCGTGGTCATCCCCCTCTTCAAAGGGGGATACACCCTAGACCCAAACTGTTACAGACCTATATCTATCCTAACCTGCCTTTCTAAAGTCTTCGAAAGCCAAGTTAACAAACAGATCACCGACCATTCCGAATCCCACCGTACCTTCTCGCTATGCAATCTGGTTTCCGAACGGGCCATGGGTGCACCTCAGCCACGCCCAAGGTCCTAAATGATATCATAACCGCCATCGATAAAATAAAATAATGTACAGCCGTCTTCATCGACCTGGCCAAGGCATTCGACTCTGTCAATCACCGCATTCTTATCGGCAGACTCAACAGCCTTGGCTTCTCAAATGACTGCCTCGCATGGTTCACCAACTACTTCTCAGATAGAGTTCAGTGTGTCAAATCGGAGGGCCTGTTGTCCGGACCTCTGGCAGTCTCTATGGGGTTGCCACAGGGTTCAATTCTCTGGCCCACTCTTTTCTCTGTATACAGCAATGATGTCGCTCTTGCTGCTGGTGATTCTCTGATCCACCTCTACGCAGACACCATTCTGTATACTTCTGGCCCTTCTTTGGACACTGTGCTAACAAACCTCCAGACGAGCTTCAATGCCATACAACACTCCTTCTGAGGCCTCCAACTGCTCTTAAATGCAAGTAAAACTAAATGCATGCTCTTCAACCGATCGCTGCCCGCACCCGCCTGCTTGTCTAGCATCACTACTCTGGATGGTTCTGACTTAGAATATGTGGACAACTACAAATACCTATGTGTCTTGTTAGACTGTAAACTCTCCTTCCAGACTCACATTAAGCATCTCCAATCCAAAATTAAATTTAGAATCGGCTTCCTATTTCGCAACAAAGCCTCCTTCAATCATGCTGCCAAACATACCCTCTTAAAACTGACTATCCTACCAATCCCTGACTTCGGCGATGTCATTTACAAAATAGCCTCCAACACTCTACTCAGCAAATTGAAAGTAGTCTATCACAGTGCCATCCATTTTGTCACCAAAGCCCCATATACTATCCACCACTTCGACCTGTATGCTCTTGTTGGCTGGCCCTCGCTTCATATTCATCGCCAAAACTACTGGCTCCAGGTCATCTATAAGTCTTTGCTAGGTAAAGCCCCGCCTTATCTCAGCTCACTGGTCACCATAGCAGCACCCACCTGTAGCACGCGCTCCAGCAGGTATATTTCACTGATCATCCCCAAAGCCAGCTCCTCCTTTGGCCGCCTTTCTTTCCAGTTCTCTGCTGCAAATGACTGGAACGAATTGCAAAAATCACTGAAGCTGGAGTCTTATATCTCCCTCACTAACTTTAAGCATCAGCTGTCAGAGCAGCTTACCGATCACTGCACCTGTACACAGCCAATTTGTAAATAGCCCACACAACTACCTCATCTCCATAATGTAATTTATTTTTTGCTCCTTTGCACCCCAGTATCTCAACTTGCACATTCATCTTCTGCACATCTATCACTCCAGTGTTTAATGGCGAAATTGTAACTATTTCGCCACTGTGGCCTATTTATTGCCTTACCTCCCTAATCTTACTACATTTGCACGCACTGTATATAGATTTTTCTATTGTGTTATTGACTGTACGTTTGTTTATCCCGTGTGTAACTCTGTGTTCTTTGTGTCGCACTGCTTTGCTTTACCTTGGCCAGGTCACAGTTGTAAATGAGAACTTGGTCTCAACTGGCCTACCTGATTAAATAAATGTGAAATAAAAAATTATTAAAAAAGAGGAACTGTCCCTCCCTACCTTCAGGCTATATTTAAACGCTTTACCCCAAACCAAGCAGTCCGTTCTGCCAACTCTGGTCTTTTGGCCCTCCTACCCATATGGCAGGGCAGCTCCCGCTCTGCCCAGTCCAAGCTCTTCTCTGCCCTGGCACCCCAATGGTGGAACCAACTGTCTTCTGAAGCTGGGACAGCAGAGTCCCTGCTAGGGCTGTGGCGGTCATTATATTTTGTCAGCCGGTGATTGTCAAGCAAATAACTGCTGGTCTCATGGTAATTTACCGTTAATTAACATAAACATATTTAGCATCTCCTGTCTTGCGCGGATAGCCTGCAGCCACTAATGCAGACCTTTGGAACATCTACGTTTTAAAAAGTCTAATAAATAAACGTAGTATAGCCTACACCATCACAATAAAATAGATTATTTATTTTAGACAGGTCTAAAGAAACATGATATGAAGAAAATGTAGTCTATTTCAGAAGAACAGAATAGCATACTCTGAGTTGTCCTTGTGTTAGTCCCTAATCTGGCTATGGGCTACACTGGTTCAACTAGGAGACAAGATTTGCTTAGAATTACGTGGCATTATTTTATATTATTTTTAATATGACGAATACAATTGAACATAGCTGAATAAAATAGAAAGGATATTTTCTCCAAACGATTTGAGGGAGTGCGCACATGCGGCTATTCTGTGTTCAGCGGTTAACAAAGAAACAGATCCTCCTATATGCTTAATTAAGAGTTATTTACTGTAACGGCTTTCTTCCTGGGATGAAGGAGAGGACCAAAATGCAGCGCAGTTAGTGTTCAACATGTTTAATTTAACAAACTGTGAACACTTACAACAATACAAAACAACAAACGTGAAAACCGAGACAGTTCTATCTGGTGCAGAACACAAACACAGAGACAGGAAACAACCATCCACAATCCCCAACACAAAACAAGCCACCTATATATGATTCTCAATCAGGGACAACGATAGACAGCTGCCTCTGATTGAGAACCATATTAGGCTGAACACAGAAACAGACAAACTAGACACACAACATAGAATTCCCACCCAGCTCACGTCCTGACCAACACTAAACAAGCAAAACACATAAGAACTATGGTCAGGACGTGACAGTACCCCCCTCCTGAGGTGCGGACTCCGAACGCACCCCTAAAACTCAAGGGGAGGGTCTGGGTGGGCATCTGTCCGCGGTGGCGGCTCCGGCGGTGGACGAGGACACCACTCCACCACTGTCTTTGTCCCCCTCCTTAGCGTCCTTTGAGTGGCGACCATCGCCCCCGACCCTGGCCTAGGAATCCTCCCCAAGGCCCCCACATGATTTAGGAGACAGCTCAGGACAGAGAGGTAGCTCAGAACAGAGAGGTAGCTCAGGACAGAGAGGTGGCTCAGGACAGAGGGGCAACTCCGGACAGAGAGGCAGCTCTGGACTGAAGGGCAGCTCCGGACTGAGGGGCAGCTCCGGGCTGAGGGGCAGCTCCGGGCTGAGGGGCAGCTCATGACTGGAGGGCAGCTCATGACTGGAGGGCAGCTCATGACTGGAGGGCAGCTCATGACTGGAGGGTAGCTCATGACTGGAGGGCAGCTCATGACTGGAGGGCAGCTCATGACTGGAGGGCAGCTCAATACTGGAAGGCAGCTCATGACTGGAGGGCAGCTCATGACTGGCGGGCAGCTCATGACTGGCGGGCAGCTCATGACTGGAGGGCAGCTCATGACTGGAGGGCGGCTCATGACTGGAGGGCGGCTCCTGACTGGCTGGCGGCTCTGGCGGCCCCTGACTGGCTGGCGGCTCTGGCGGCTCCTGACTGGCTGGCGGCTCTGGCGGCTCCTGACTGGCTGGCGGCTCTGGCGGCTCCTGACTGGCTGGCGGCTCTGGTGGCTCCTGACTGGCTGGCGGCTCTGGCGGCTCCTGACTGGCTGGCGGTTCTGGCGGCTCCTGACTGGCTGGCGGTTCTGGCGGCTCCTGACTGACGGACGGCTCGGGACAGACGGGCGGCTCTGACGGCTCGGGACAGACGGGCGGCTCTGACGGCGCTGGGCAGACGGATGGCTCAGATGGCGCTGGGCACACGGATGGCTCAGACGGCGCTGGGCAGACGGATGGCTCAGACGGCGCTGGGCAGACGGATGGCTCAGACGGCGCTGGGCAGACGGATGGCTCAGACGGCGCTGGGCAGGCAGGCAGCTCAGACGGCGCTGGGCAGACAGGCAGCTCAGACGGCGCTGAGCAGGCAAGCAGTGCAGGCGGCGTTGGGCAGACGGCCGACTCTGACCTGCTGAGGCGCACAGTAGGCCTGGTGCCGGAACTGGTGGTACCGGACTGGAGACACGCACCTCAAGTCTAGTGCGGGGAGCAGGAACAGGGCACACTGGACTCTCGAGGCGCACTATCGGCCTGGTGCGTGGTACCGGAACTGGTGGTACCGGGCTGAGGGCACGCACCTCAGGGCGAGTGCGGGGAGAAGGAACAGTGCGTACAGGACTCTGGAGACGCACAGGAGGCTGGGTGCGTGGTGCCGGAACTGGAGGTACTGGGCTGGAGACACGCACCGCAGAGAGAGTGCGTGGAGGAGGAACTGGGCTCTGGAGACGCACTGGAAACCTGGTGCGTGGTGTAGGCACTGGTGGTACTGGACAGACCGGACCGTGAAGGCGCACTGGAGGTCTTGAGAGCAGGGCTGGCACCATCCGCCCTGGCTGGATCGTCACCCTAGCCCGGCAGATGTGGGGAGCTGAGATGTTGCGCACCGGGCTAAGCACACGCACCGGGGACACCGTGCGCTCCACTGCATAACACGGTGCCTGCCCGGTACGACGCCCTCTCTCTCCACTGGAAGCACGGCTGGGAGAGCTGTAGCGCCGAGCTGGCAGAGGACGTGCAGGGCTAGGGAGGCGCACAGGAGGCCTGGTGCGTGAGGCTGGCACAGTCTTAACCAGACGGCTAGCACGCACCTCAGGACGAGTATGGAGAGCTGTTCCCGGTGACATCAACTCCCCGACACGTTCAGTCGGGCGGATGTCGTGCCTCATGCACCAAACCAGCACCTCCCTCATAACTCTCTCCTCCAATTTCCCCATTAACTCCTTCACTGTCTCTGCGTCGCTCACCTCCAATTCCGCCCTGACCGGTTCCTTACGATAAGCAGGGGGAGTTGGCTCAGGTCTGACTCCTGACTCTGCCACACTCCCCGTGTGCCCCCCCCCCCCCCCCCCCCCCCCCAATACATTTTTGGGGCTGCCTCTCGGGTCTCCAGCCGCTCTGCCGTGCTAGCGCCTCATAATAGCGCCTCTCCGCCTTCGCTGTCTCCAGCTCTTCTTTGGGGCGGCGATATTCCCCTGGCTCTGCCCAGGGTCCTTTGCCGTCTAGGTCGTCCTCCCATGTCCATTTCTCCAAATAGTGCAGCCTCTCCCGCTGCTGCTGCTGCTGCTGCTGCTGCAGCCTCTCCTGCTGCTGCTACTTGGTCCGGGTTAGGTGGGGGGTTCTGTAACGGCAGCCTTCCCTCTCTTCACTAGAAGAGAGAGTGTAGCAGGGATCGGACCAACACGCAGCGTAGCCAGTTAGTGTTCAACATGTTTAATTTAATGAACTGTGAACACTTACAACAATACAAAACAACAAACGTGAAAACCGAGACAGTCCTATCTGGTGCAGAACACAAACACAGAGACAGGAAACAACCACCCACAATCCCCAACACAAAACAAGCCACCTATATATGATTCTCAATCAGGGACAACGATAGACAGCTGCCTCTGATTGAGAACCATATTAGGCTGAACACAGAAACAGACAAACTAGACACACAACATAGAATTCCCACCCAGCTCACGTCCTGACCAACACTAAACAAGCAAAACACATAAGAACTATGGTCAGGACGTGACATTTACACAACTTTAGTTGTGATACAAACGTTGGGCTATATGCTTTGATTTGTAATACATTCTAAGACTGTATGATGCAACTCTAATGATGATTGCAAAAAAGTTGCATAAAAGGCATGAGCTTTGCTTTGCGCAGGCTCCACACACTTCATCAGTCTCTCATTAACAATTTGACAAGCACTTGATAATGCCTCAAATTTCCTGGTGGCATCCCCTTTGTGTGGCCATAATGCCTCCCCAAACAATCCAAACATTTTTAAGCGACAGATCAGAATGTTAAGTTTAAAATGTTGATAAACTACTAGGCTATTTCTTCACATTATAAGCGCAGCAATGCGCACATGGCAGTAGGTATAAGCACAAATGTTCCCAAATGCAATCAATTAGCGGGAAAACGCCATTCTCAAAACTGACCACAAATGTAATTATGCATGTAATGCTTTTATTACAAAGGTGCATTTTTATGGTGATAATGATCTTCCCCAACCTTGAAACTCATGCGCTGCGTACGTATGCTAGTTAGGCTCTACACCCGTTGTAAAGTGGATTAATGTGATTAATTTTAAGAAGTTATTTGGCCACTTTAGTTGTGATACAAACATTATTAAAACATATAGGCCTGGGACTCCCGAGTGGCGCAGCGGTTTAAGGCACTGCATCTCAGCGCTAGAACCGTCACTACAGACCCGGGTTCAATCCCAGGTTGTATTGCAGCCAGCCAGCCGTGACCGGGAGATCCATGACGCGACGCACTATTTGCCCATCGTCATCCTGGTTAGGGGAGGGTTTGGCCGGCTGGGATGTCCTCGTCCCATCGCGCTCGAGCGACTCCTTGTGGCAGGCCGGGCGCATGCACGCTGACTTCGATGCCATTTGTACATGTTTCCTCCGACATATTGGTGCTTCTGGCTTAAGGATTAAGTGAGCAGTGTGCCAAGAAGCAGTGCGGCTTTGCAGGGTCATGTTTCGGAGGACGTAAAAAAGGATCACATCAACTGGTATTTTTTTTTATAATAATAAAAATACAATAAAAAAAATAGAAAAACATACAGGCCTATGGGCTAGGCTACATGAGGTGTTTGACTATGATTTGAAAAAGTCGCAAAAAAAGGCATGCGCTGTTTCTTGCCTTACTGCACACGAGCTGGGCATCATTCACAAGTGATGGGCTAATATTGTCAACCATCAGACTATTCTTGATTTAATCTTGTCTTTACATATACTAAATAATATATGTGTGAAATTTGTTTGATTTAGAATGGACCATTTTCATGCGCCTGTCTCGAAACAGGGGCAAAAATACATGTAATCTATGCACTTAAATAACAAATGGATGATGCGTTTCCCATGGTTCATTTTCATGCCAGCCAGGTAGGCTATAGTCCTGTAATAAAGAGAAGCAATGTGCTTAATATTAGTAAAGTTGAGAAATTAATATAGCAGGCCTAGACTATAGAAAGTTTATGGGATCCTTCTCTTTGTAATAGAGGACATCACTCTGTTTTCTTACGCAATTGCATAGCCTATAGAAATGTTGCACAACAGAAGTGTTTGTTCAGATTTCCGTTTACATTTGCATTGATATCAGAGTGATTAGAGGGTCAATAGTGTTCTGAGTACCGAGCAGTTAGCAAGTTTGGTAGGCTACTAATGACCATCAGTAGCATCAGAGCTTGGAGAAGCCTAATTAAACATCAAAAACCCTGCTTCTTTAAAGAGTGTTTTAAATAATCCCACAGCATCCTTTGCACCCCCCTCCCCACCCCAAATTACTTGCACTTGACTTTTTTCCGCATCTTACTAGCTCTGACTTTGCTGATAGCTACTTTATTGAGGAAACATGTACTTATTATGACTGTGATATGTACAGTTGAAGTCGGAAGTTTACATACACTTATGTTGGGAGTCATTAAAACTCGTTTTTCAACCACTCCACAAATTTATTGTTAACAAACTATAGTTTTGGCAAGTCGGTTAGTACATCTACTTTGTGCAAGACACAAGTCATTTTTCCAACAATTGTTAACAGACAGATTATTTCACTTATAATTCACAATCACAATTCCAGTGGGTCATAAGTTTACATACACTAAGTTGACTGTGCCTTTAAACAGCTTGGAAAATTCCAGAAAATTATGTCATGGCTTTAGAAGCTTCTGATAGGCTAACAGACATAATTTGTGTCAACTGGAGGTGTACCTGTGGATGTATTTCAAGGCTTACCTTCAAACTCAGTGCCTCTTTACTTGACATCATGGGAAAATCAAAAGAAATCAGCCAAGACCTCAGAAAAAAATTGTAGACCTCCACAAGTCTCGTTCATCCTTCAGAGCAATTTCTAAAAACCTGAAAGTACCACGTTCATCTGTACAAACAATAGTACGCAAGTATAAACACCATGGAACCACGCAGCCATCATACTGCTCAGGAAGGAGACTTCTGTCTCCTAGAGATGAACAAAATTTGGTGCAAAAAGTGCAGATCAATCCAAGAACAACAGCAAAGGACCCTGTGAAGATGCTGGAGGAAACAGGTATAAAGGTATCTTTATCCACAGTAAAACGAGTCCTATATCAGCATAACCTGAAAGGCCGCTCAGCAAGGACAAAGCCACTGCTCCAAAACCGTCATAACAAAGCCAGACTACGGTTTGCAACTGCAAATGGGGACAAAGATCGTACTTTTTGGAGAAATATCCTCTGGTCTGATGAAACCAAAATAGAACTGTTTGGCCATAATGACCACCATTATGTTTGGAGGAAGAAGGGGGTTGGAGGAAGAAGGGGGAGGCTTGCAAGCCAAAGAACACCATCCCAACCGTGAAGCACGGGGGTGGCAGCATCATGTTGTGGGGGTTCTTTGCTGCAGGAGGGCCTGGTGCACTTCACAAAATAGATGGCATCATGAGGAAGGACAATTATGTGGATATATTGAAGCAACATCTTAAGACATCAGTCAGGAAGTTAAAGCTTGCTCGCAAATGGGTCTTCCAAATAGACAATGACCCTAAGCAAACTTCCAAAGTCGTGGCAAAATGGCTTAAGGACAGCAAAGTCAAATTATTGGAGTGGCCATCACAAAGCCCTGACCTCAATCCTATAGAAAATGTGTGGGCAGAACAGAAAAAACTTGTGTGAGCAAGGAGGCCTACAAACCTGACTCAGTTACACCAGCATTGTTAGAAGAAATGGGCCTAAATTCACCCAACTTATTGTGGGAAGCTTGTGGAAGGCTACCCGAAACGTTTGACCCAAGTTGAACAATTTAAAGGCAATGCTACCAAATACTAATTGAGTGTATGTAAACTTCTGACCCACTGGGAATGTGATGAAAGAAATAAAAGCTCAAATAAATCATTCTCTCTACTATTATTCTGACATTTCACATTCTTAAAATAAAAGTGGTGATCCTAACTGAACTAAGACAGGGAATTTCTACTAGGATTAAATGTCAGGAATTGTGAAAAACTGAGTTTAAATGTGTTTGGCTAAGGTGTATGTAAACTTCCGACTTCAAATGTATATTTTCACCTAGCTGTGTTAAGATGAATGCACTAACTGTAAGTCACTCTGGATAAGAGCGTCTGCTGAATTACTAAATGTAAATGCAAAGCTCACGTTAACTAGCTACCTTGCTAACAACAACTACCTGAACAAAGATAGCTACCTGGACAACTTGGCACAAAGATATAACCTGCATTTGCAAGTTAGGTAGCTAGCTAGCATTTGGGGGCTTTGTTTGCTAACCCAAAACAACATGCTTAATGTGTATTTTCTATGGCAAAAATAAATTAAGGACTGTACTTGTCTACTACAAATATAGCCATGGCTCTGGCAGAAAATAGCAAAACGTATCAGCAATCATTCAGCAACGTACACAGCTGGTTGCATAGTAATGGTGCCAGAGTTATCGGCCTGAATCTATTCTGTTGATACAGTCCCTCGAATAGCATATACAGTACATTACTTCCAAACTATTTTTATCACTGTATGTTTATTGATTGATGATATTTTATTCCATTCACAGGCTACAGTGTACGTACAAAACCTGGAGGATTTGATGTTCAGCAACAGCGTGGGAACCCCCCTACCATATCAGGAGCTGTTACAGAAGGGCAGTGGCCAGACACCAAATCCCACTCCAGAGTAATAGAAGACACTTGAATCAGGTTGGTCACAATGGTCAAAATACTATTTGTCCTGGAATTCACCTAACCACCTTTGATAATGTAAATACTGCTGTGTGTATATGTGTGTCTTGTACGATGTAAGGAGGTGCCCACTTTCACTGTGCCAATGGACTACTCCTGGGTGAGTAATACCAACCAGTCCGTGCCAGCCACTTGTGAATTAGCTGTGAATCAGGATCTCTGATTCGGTATGTTCAACCGTGTATTTACTGTTGGCTTCCATGACTGTATGGTGCTAGTCTTTCTCTCTCTCCCACCCTCTGTGATATAGGAGCTGGGTCAGATATAGGAGCCGAATTCGGACTCCTTCATGACCAGTATCTGTGACGAGAGGTGCCTGGAGCTGTCCTCAGATGGGACAAAAGGTGATTACTAATAAGACAGTACATCACAAGCGTTTAGTAATATCACATTTTCAATACGTATCACTCATCAACTCCTCCTCATTTTTCTACAGATGGGCAGTCCTTTGACTGAAAGACAGGTTAATACGGGGATGTCTGAACTGGGAGATCTTGCACTCAACATAACAATTAAACAAAACACATCTATTATCTTTTATCCTCTTTTGTTATTATTGAATTGAATGGTACCATCAACAGGGGGAACTCCTGTCTTATATGGGACACCATACATGAAGGAATAATATTTGCACATTGTTACATTATCCGAACACTGCTTCTACAGTATTATGTGAAGTATGCTTTATTCTACCTGCAACTGTTACACTTGAAGTTATCAAAACACTTTGTTTAGAATATCTACATAAGTTCAGTAATGGCACTTTTCTCATATTACTCTGCAGGCTACTAACTGATGCAAAGCTTCCTCCTGGAGTAAGCTTTGAATTGGTCAGTAGCCTACAGAGTGGTCTCCTCCTGCATCTCACATCTGCCTGTAGTTATTGAACTCTTGACCCATGGGTTGAGGCAAGCTCTGTCATATCCAAGATGGAAGTCATGCACTCCACCCCTACTGCCACCTGAATGCACCTGTCCATAACCTGTAATACATTACATAGATAGAAGGGACTTCATCACCCACTGGACACTTGAAGACAGAACCTCACCTCAAGAGACTGAAAAGATTTTGCATGGGTCCTCAGATCCTCAAAACGTTCTACAGCTGCACCATCGAGAGCATCCTGACTGGTTGCATCACCGCCTGGTATGGCAACTGCTCGGCCTCCTACCGCAAGGCGCTACAGAGGGTAGTGAGTACAGCCCAGTACATCACAGAGGCCAGGCTTCCTGCCATCAGGACCTCTATAGTCAGAGGAAGGCCCTAGAAATTGTCTAAGACTCCAGCCACCGTAGTCATAGACTGTTCTCTCTGCTACAGCACAGCAGGTGGTACCGGAGTGCCAAGTCTAGGTCTAAAAGGCTTCTTAACAGCTTCTACTCCCAAGTCATAAGACTGCTGAATAGCTAATCAAATGCCTACCAGGACTATTTACATTGACCCCCCCCCTTTTTTACGCTGCTGCTACTCACTGTTCATGATCTATTATCTATGCATAGTCACGTTACCCCTACCTACATGTAAATATTACCTCAATTACCTTGACTAACCTGTACCCCCGCACATGGACTAGGTACCGGTACCCCCTGTATATAGCCTTGTTATTGTATTGTTGCTCTTATTTTATTTTAAATATTTTTCTTAAAACGACATTGTTGGTTAAGGGCTTGTAAGTGAGCATTTCACAGTTGTAATCGGCGCATGTGACAAATAACATTTGGTTTTGATTTGTGCATGTCAGTGTGTTTGTCACGTTCTGACCATAGTTCTTTTGTATTTTCTTTGTTTTAGTGTGGTCAGGGCGTGAGTTGGGTGGGTTATCTATGTTTTGTGTTTCTGTGTTGGTTTTCTTGTTTGGCCTGATATGGTTCTCAATCAGAGGCAGGTGTTAGTCATTGTCTCTGATTGGGAACCATATTTAGGTACCCTGTTTTCTGTTGGGTTTTGAGGGGTGGTTATTTTCAGTCTTTGTGTGTCTGCACCAGACAGAACTGTTTCGGTTGTTTCTTTGTTATTCAGTGTTCTGTTTTGATGATTATTAAACATCATGAACACTTACCACGCTGCACCTTGGTCCTCACCTTCTTCCACAGACGACAGTCGTTACAGTGTTAGACAGCCAAATCCTTAGATTTGGTCAAATAGACAAATAAAATGCCATTATAGTTTGGGTTAGACAGCTGAAGTTGTACTCTACACATATTTTTGTCTTATTTCTGTCACACTGTCTATATAAGCACATCAATTTGATATTTACAGCATCAAATGTCTTGTCTTTGTAACACGAACACACTCATCACTCATAGATTTTTAGTTGATAAATGTATCTACACTCAAGCTGGGTGATGTTTATGCAATGTCCACATGTAGCCTACACCTGTTGTAGGGATATTAGTCCTGGCATTTGTACCACGGGAAAGATTTAACAGAGGACATAAGAGAGACAAGACAAGACAAAACTAGCCAGTTATAGAATATTGTGCTGTAGGACAGCTGAGCTGACTCAAGAACGGGCATTCAAATCGCAGTTGATCCCGTTTCCAAGGTAACATGTATTTACATGACGTGATGAAACATTGAAACTAAGTTGAAAGCTACTTTTGTAACAAGGTGTGGTAGAACAAGTGTCTTATGAAACACATTCCTGACATTGGCTCTTGCTATCTTGCCATAATAGATTTGACAGAAATATCAGCTAGATAGCATAGCCAGTTGCAGCTATCACCAAGCTATGCTATGCTAAACATGGAACTGAATTAGTTGATCCATCTTGACATGGCGAGTCAGTCAGAAGGGGAGAAGTCCTCAACTTCAAAATTTGTTCTCTCCATAGAAAAGCTAGCTTATTTTACCTCACTGTACCACTGGCCTTGTTTGTTGTGATTTAATGACAAAGACACACCCAAGAAACACACCCAAGAAACACACCCAAGAAACACACCCAAGAAACACCCAAACATCAAGACACACTCCAAGACAATTAACTCTCGTTTGCCTTCAGCCATGGCCACTGGCATTTGTTAATGAGCATTGACTAAACACAAGACCAAATCAGGAAATGCAGTCACCCTTTAAACCTATAGGACTGGCAAAGTTAGAATGTGCTCAACATGCAACAGGGCCTGAAAGAACAGTATTTCTGGGTAAAAACAGCAGGTCTGTTTCCATCATGGAGGTCACAGGAGCATAAGTACAGGCCAAAGTGTGTTTGTCAGGTCAAATATAAGCCATGGTATCCTACCTAGCCGTACTCAGCCACTGCAGGCAGGGTGGAAACAGAACAGTAGCATGGGGGTGGACATGTAGACACTTATTTGCTCCTATTTGACATGGACTCTTATGTGAACTCATATAATGTGTCACAACCACGAGCAGTGTCTTCACATAACTTCTGGATACCAGGAAGTTATGGACAACCATATGTTAACTATTGCCATTGTCATTAGAGCAAAGTGGTTTCTATTTGAAAATTACAAGGTTAGTGTAATTTTATGGTAACATATAATGGATCCTATATGTATCCCAATACAGTATATCCCACTTCCCTCTTGCCCTCTGTAATCCAGAGTGTGATCATGACATGTGAAGAGTTAAAAGGAAACAAGCGCAGCAGGAGTGTGTCTCCTCACCTTCCTAACTCACACAGCCTCTCTCCTTCAACAGCTGGCAAAGGCTTCACTTATCTTCCCAATTAGGAAGGCATTTCCTGTCCTTTCTGCTTCTAGAGACAGAGAGAGAGACAGAGAAAGAGAGATAAAAAGGCATTGCTTTGTGCATGGTACCCACACACATGGGCATGTACTGCACAACACATATGTGTGTGTCCTGTGAATGTGAGCATATGTACACATGCAAGCACACAAGCATACTGAAATATCTATAAACACTTAACATACACAGCAAGAAATACACGACACATGAAACCTGCTGAGCAACATGAACACCTACTGTACAAACAGGCTGCCCTCAGACTCACAAATGAGCCTTAGACACACCCAACAAGTCCAACAAGTGTCAGACAGTGACTCAATATATGAATAGATGTTCTCAACAATTGATCAAAAGCAATAGACTTTCTCCACATAGCGGTAGAAACATGAGATGAGATCTGTCCAGTATGACTGCAACCAGACTTAATCCTTCAACTTCTCACCTCCAGCGCATTTGATTCCCACTGCACATTTCCTGTTCTGGTCATGTTTTAATCAGTCTCTTTGTTTGAGTTGAGATGTCAGCAGGTTAGAAGTAGCAGGTTGTGTAATTTACTCCCTCACATTCTCAACCAAGACACAGTTGACATGCGGTTGGTATTTTCCTGATATTCAAACAATATGACGGCCAAGTCATCCAGGAGTCGTCGACCGGGTATTGACCTAGGTTGTCCACACGCCTCAAGATAGAGTTAGCTCACTAAGCTAAAGCCTATGCATTAGTTCTAAGTGGGAGCTTACTTGAGATTCTAAACCACATTTAGCTGAACTCTAGACATCCAGGCTCTGGTGTTCATGGGCTCTTCTACTGTGAGGCCCAGGGGGCAGGTGCTAGACAGGCTGGCCTGCAGGCCTCTCTGGATCTGGCCTAAACCTGTAGGGAGATATGATGCATCTGGCTGGACTTAGACATGCGGAACTGTGGTGCATCTGCCATGTCACTCTCATGCCGTCAAACAGGCCGCGGAACCAACGCTAAACAAGCACAACGAATCCAGAGCAGGTGGATGCTATGTTTGTGTGTGTGTTTGTGTAAGCTGAGTGAATGGGAACGCCATGCAGGTTTGACACGTAGCAGTGTGTTATGGTAAATATTACAAATATAAGTAGATCGTAGATGATTTACTTTGTTCTAATCCATTTTCTTCCAGTATTTTGATAATGTACACTGTAATACTTCCTAACAATGTCTGATAAAGAATCTTTCCTTTATCTACCAAAATACTTCAAAACTGGTAGGTATTTTGTTCCTTTTTTCTGGTGCCAAATGCTACCAACCGAAATAACAAAGGTAAATGGTACAACATAAAGCATTCAAATCAGCGCATATGGAAGCCATTGTCCAGATATTGTGTAATACTAGATGTTAAATTATTACATTTGATAGCATGGCAAAATTGATTTTAAAAAACAATTTTGCTCGGAATTTCAAATTTGCTTAATAATGTTAATTTGAACAGTGTGTTTGGCATTCAAGTTTGCTTGAAAGGTTCATTATTCATCCTAATTTGGTATTTCTGCCCTTGAACTCTCTGTTCCAAGGTGTACAAACTGTAATGTTGGGCCTCAAATGTGACTAATCAAACCATGCAGCACGGAGTGAGGATGTGTGTGTGTGTGTGTGTATTTTGACAAATTATGCATAATTGAGCATGTCAGATTAGATTTCTTGATCTCCAGAGTTCCTTCAAGTCCATCTCCAAGAACAAAGCTGAAGTGCATGCTAAAATGTTATGAGCGTCCATCGAGAACATTTCCAACAGGATCCAAGAAACTGACAGAAACTCTGGTTCTGCTTTCTTTCCAGTTTATCTCCACGGTTTGCTCTTTTATGGTGGAGAAACAATTGACATTAGCTAGGGGAGATCTGTCTCTCTTCCCTCTCTGGTTCACTTGCATGATGTGTGTGTGTGTGTGTGTGTGTGTGTGTGTGTGTGTGTGTGTGTGTGTGTGTGTGTGTGTGTGTGTGTGTGTGTGTGTGTGTGTGTGTGTGTGTGAGAGAGAGAGAGAACACAAAGTGAGTTTGCAGGCTTCAAAGCTAAGATTCTTAGAGACATTGCCTTCAACTCTGAAATGTGATTCAATACACATCAGAAGGAGCAAAACATCTGCTTTGCAGGTTATACTTTTAAATCTGGCAGAATGTCAAACAGGCCTGAAATGTACTTTTGTTATTACAGTAGTATTACTAATTGTTAACCCTGCTGTTGTGTTAGTTTTATGTTAATTTATTCTGTGTTCCCGGTCCAAAATGACCACCCCATTATAGCTGATTATAAGTCCATAATAATATATATATTATCACCTAATGTTGTGTTAGATCTTTTTAGCAACTTATGTTCTTGTGAACTTTACAAGTTATGAACTTCTGTTTGCTATTTATGGCCTTTAGGCCTCATTGACCTGAGCTCATACAAATCATTTTTGAGTAAAAAAAGCAAACATGTATTTTGACTATAACAAATACTCAGATAAAACATATTGTGATATTATCACAGACTACTTTGTGTCAAAGTTTAACAAGGACTCTATCCTCCTCACCAGTGTCATTTTCAAAGATACAGTACCTCTTTCTAAAATGATCTGCCAAAATTGTTGCAACCCCTATTACTAGCCTATTCAACCTCTCTTTTGTGTCGTCTGAGTTCCACAAAGATTGGAAAGCTGCCGCGGTCATCCCCCTCTTCAAAGAGGGAGACACTCTAGACCCAAACTGTTATAGACCTATATCCATCCCTCTGCCTTTCTAAAATCTTCAAACGTCAAGTTAACAAAAAATCACCGACCAATTCGAATCCCACCGTACCTTCTCCACTATGCAATCTGGTTTCCGAGCTGGTCATGGGTGCACCTCAGCCACGCTCAAGGTCCTAAAAGATATTTTAACCGCCATCGATAAAAGACAGTACTGTGCGGCCATCTTCATTGACCTGGCCAAGGCATTCGACTCTGTCAATCACCGCATTCTTATCGGCAGACTCAATAGCCTTGGCTTCTCAAATGACTGCCTCGCCTGGTTCACCAACTACTTCTCAGATAGAGTTCAGTGTGTCAAATCGGAGGGTCTGTTGTCCAGACCTCTGGCAGTCTCTATGGGGGTGCCACAGGGTTCAATTCTCTGGCCCACTCTTTTCTCTGTATACAGCAATGATGTAGCTCTTGCTGCTGGTGAATCTCTGATCCACCTCTACACAGACGACACCATTCTGTATACATCTGGCACTTTGGACACTGTGTTAACAAACCTCCAAACAAGCTTCAATGCCATACAACACTCCTTCCGAGTCCTCCAACTGCTTTTAAATGCAAGTAAAACTAAGTGCATGCTCTTCAACCGATTGCTGCCCGCACCCTCCCGCCTGACTAGCATCACATTTACATTAGATTTAAGTCATTTAGCAGACGCTCTTATCCAGAGCGACTTACAAATTGGTGCATTCACCTAATGACATCCAGTGGAACAGCCACTTTACAATAGTGCATCTAAATCTTTTAAGGGGGGGGGGGGGGGGGGGGCAGAAGGATTGCTTTATCCTAGGTATTCCTTGAAGAGGTGGGGTTTCAGGTGTCTCCGGAAGGTGGTGATTGACTCCGCTGTCCTGGCGTCGTGAGGGAGTTTGTTCCACCATTGGGGTGCCAGAGCAGCGAACAGTTTTGACTGGGCTGAGCGGGAACTGTACTTCCTCAGTGGTAGGGAGGCGAGCAGGCCAGAGGTGGATGAACGCAGTGCCCTTGTTTGGGTGTAGGGCCTGATCAGAGCCTGAAGGTACTGAGGTGCCGTTCCCCTCACAGCTCCGTAGGCACTACTCATCACTACTCTGGACGTCACTACTCACTACTCACTACTCATCACTACTCTCTGACTTAGAATATGTGGACAACTACAAATACTTAGGTGTCTGGTTAGACTGTAAACTCTTCTTCCAGACTCACATTAAGCATCTCCAATCCAAAATTAAATCTAGAATTGGCTTCCTATTTCGCAACAAAGCCTCCTTCACTCATGCTGCCAAACATACCCTCATAAAACTGACTATCCTACAGATCCTTGACTTTGGCGATGTCATTTACAAAATAGCCTCCAACACCCTACTCAGCAAACTGGATGTAGTATATCACAGTGCCATCCGTTTTGTCACCAAAGCCCCATATACTACCGTGACCTGTATGCTCTCGTTGGCTGGCCCTCACTATATATTCGTCGCCAAACCCACTGGCTCCAGGTCATCTATAAGTCTTTGCTAGGTAAAGTCCTGCCTTATCTCAGCTCACTGGGCATCATAGCAACACCTACCCGTAGCATGCGCTCCAGCAGGTATATTTCACTGGTCACCCCCAAAGCCAACACTTCCTTTGGCCGCCTTTCCTTCCAGTTCTCTGCTGCCAATGACTGGAACGAATTGCAAAAAGCACTGAAGCTGGAGTCTTATATCGCCCTCTCTAACTTTAAGCATCAGCTGTCAGAGCAGCTTACCGATCACTGTACCTGTACACAGCCAATCAGTAAATAGCCCACCCAACTACCTCATCCCCATATTGTTACTTATCGTCTTACTCCTTTGCATCCCAGTATCTCTACCTGCACATCATCTGCACATCTATCACTCCAGTGTTAATGCTATATTGTAATTATTTCGCCTCCATGGCCTATTTATTGCCTAACCTCCCTACTCTTCTACATTTGCACAGACTGTACATAGCTTTTTCTATTGTGTTATTGACTGTACGTTTGTTTATGTGTAACTCTGTGTTGTTGTTTTTGTCGCACTGCTTTGCTTTATCTTGGCCAGGTCACAGTTGTAAATGAGAACTTGTTCTCAACTGGCCTACCTGGTTAAATAAAGGTGAAATAAAATAAAAAATATGATCAAGAGCCTCACATAAAGTATATTGTTGGTCATTGTGTTGCCACAGAATAAATTGTGAGCAAGGCCTCAAAAAAGCTTTATATACAAGAGCTGTGAGAAAAGTTCTATATATTATTGAAACAATTATGTAAATGTTTGTGAGAATGCCAACAGCTGTGGTTCCCTTGGGGGAAAGATTCTGTTGGGGAAAGGTTCCCGTGGTGGTTGCCATGGAAACCAAGAAGGGGAGTGAGGTGTGTGTTTGCTCAAACACACATGCATGTGGGGGTCTGGGAGAGGAAGTGTGTCCATCTGATGAATGGGCATGTGCCTGAACTCGATTTTATACACTAATTGTAGTCTCACCCATTAATTTCTAATGACCGGTCATTTTTGACCGGGAACACCACAGGTGTACAAAAGTTAAATAAAACACCCAAAATGTTATGAAAATCATCAAAATGTATTTTGTGTGTTCAGATGCCCTGTGTGGACAAGGTAATGGAACCTTATGACAATCAGATTAAATGATCTACATTTTTCAGAGAGAGAACTTGTAAATCGGTCCAATTCGACCGGAACACAGCAGGAGGGTTAAATATTATACCAAGCTCAATATATCCAGCAGAATATACGTTAAACTCACTTTTAACCTTTTCCTCATTCGCAAAACAGAGAAACACCCTAATTAAGCAGTGAGTGTATAGGCTCAGGACTTGAGGAATGAAGCAGTCATTGAGCTCAGTGAATGGTGAAGCTGTCGTCTGTCTGCTGTGTTGTGTTGAACAAGATGGACGTCTCTGTGAGAGCCTCATTCAGTCTCCTGCATTCACAACAGCACCAAATACCAAATGGCCCTGGCCTGGTCTGTCTCAAGTGGCCCCAAATGGGACCTTGGTTAACTCTACAAACAGTGTATGGGGACGCTGTCATTCTCTCTCTCTCTGTGTTGAAATGGTCTGTTGGGCTACCACTTTCTCTTATTGAGTCGTGAAATGCGATGGAAGTATAATGGAAGGGTTTATTATGCTATGGAAAAGTAAATGCTTCAAAGAGATAGTAAAGTTATCATTAATGTATCAGTATTTACAAACTTGTTGCGTTAAACATCATGAAACTCTAGTCAGTGGCTTCTCACTATATTCTCCAAAGCACAACTGCATACCCCTCAGTGTTTCATCTTGAGGAGAGGATTCAGTAGAGTAGAGCCCTCATGTATTTCCCACAGTCCATTGCACACCCAGGCACACAGCACAGCACACAGCCCCCAGCTCTGCACTGTGGGTCCTAAGTGTGCATAACGTGGCAGCCATTATACCATTAGCTGCAGCAAAGGCCTGGGGGCAGCCAGGCAGCCATACACTCAGCAGCTGCATCCAACATACGGTTGGCGACTGGAGAAGTCTCTGACATTACACCACAAGGGGGGTTATACAGAGGACGACAGTTGTCAGGTTAGCTTGGGATGAGACTGTGCCTCGGTTGGGATAAGGAAAGAGAGGTGGTGTAGGCTTGGCCCTAATGTGCTCTCTGACACCTTGAGTTGGAAGAATACAACTATAGTATCCATGTCTGGTATCTATCTGAAACTTGTTCACTGAGGATAACTCTGATGCTATCTATATGGATGTATGATCTCTGTGGTAACTTGTATCTCTACAGGGTGAACTCTGAATTACTATATTCAAAAATGCTTTATGGTCCTCTCAGGAATCCTGTCTTATTTACACTGGCCTCATCCCTGCACAAGCATTAAATGCTGTGACACCCAGTGGAGATTGGGCCTTGGTGGTCAGGTTACACTGTAAACTTGGTATCATTTGATTGCTCAAGGTGGTTGGTTTTGGGTTGAAAGGTGACACCTTCAGATGTTACAAATGGAATGAAATGCCGTTGCTGTCTCTCTTATCCTGTATCCAGTCCATGGAGGAAGGTTGGATGATAAATACAAATTTCCTAGGCTTCGAGGCATCTTGCCTAGTAAGCATCTCTTTGTTCATGCTTTGTCCTGTAACTTAACCCTATAATCTATATGCTTGTAACTAGGGCTGTGGTGGTCACAAAAGTTTGCCAGCCGGTGATTGTCAAGCAAAAAACTGTCCGTCTCATAGTAATTGACCGTTAATTAACGTAAACACATCTCCTGGCTTCCACACATGCCACTGATGCAGACCTTTGGAATATCTTAATTTTAAAAAGTCTAATAAATCCATGTAATATAGCCTAAACCTTCACAATAAATCCATGATTTATTTTAGACTGTTCTAAAGAAGCATGATATGAAGAAAATGTAGTCTATTTCAGAAGAAGATAATAGCATACTCTGAGTTGTCCTTATGTTAGGTTCTGATCTGGTTATGCCAAATGGCTGTGGGCTACACTAGTTCATAGGGACGCAGGATATATCGGTGAACATATCGGAATTGGCCGATATTAGCTAAAAATGCCAAATCGGTATTGGCCGATGTCTACTTTAACACCTATGTGCAAAACCGATGTCAAAGCTGACTTGCATACCTATATAACCTAGGTACATGACGTAATGACGCCACGTAAGATTTTACGCTACACGTGCAAAACAGCATTCCTAACCTAGCCCACAATGTCTGCTGTGTAGATTGAGCAGTCAATAAGTCGAGCAGTCATTTGAAAGAGTAAGAACATTTCAGCGAGACAACTCAAAGGCGAAATCCATTAAAGCAAAGATAATGGAATTCAATGCCCTTGACAATCAACCATTCTGTGTCATGGATGATGTTGGCTTTTGCCACTGATCGAGTACCGGTAAACACTACCAAGTGCTCTATTTTTCAGATGTTGCCCAACCGGAGTTACACAATAATAGCGTCACTGCTATTAGCCTCACAACATACATACTATGGAAAGCTGTTTGGATCTTTGCGTGTCAAAAAAGATACAGTAGCACTGTCAAAGCTGTACAAAAAAGTCTGCAAACAAGCAAACACTGGCCACGAACGATGTGTTTACAGTACTGCTTTGGTAATAAAGCATAATTTGTTCGAAAGCAACTTCTTTTGGCTTTAAGTTTGCAAGTTTGCAGACGACACTACAGTGGTAGGCTTGATTACAGGGAGGAGGTGAGGGCCCTCGGAGTGTGGTGTCAGGAAAATAACCTCACACTCAACGTCAACAAAACAAAGGAGATGATTGTGGACTTCAGGAAACAGCAGAGGGAGCACCCCTCTATCCACATCGACGGGACAGTAGTGGAGAGGGTAGAAAGTAAAGTTCCTCGGCGTACACATCACGGACAAACTGAATTGGTCCACCCACACAGACAGTGTGGTGAAGAAGGCGCAGCAGCGCCTCTTCAACCTCAGGAGGCTGAAGAAATTCGGCTTGTCAACAAAAGCACTCACAAACTTTTACAGATGCATAATCGAGAGCATCCTGTCGGGCTGTATCACCGCCTGATACGGCAACTGCTCCACCCACAACCGTAAGGCTCTCCAGAGGGTAGTGAGGTCTGCACAATGCATCACCGGGGGCAAACTACCTGCCCTCCAGGACACCTACACCACTCGATGTCACAGGAAGGCCATAAAGATCATCAAGGACAACAACCACCCGAGCCACTGCCTGTTCACCCCGCTATCATCCAGAAGGCGAGGTCAGTATAGGTGCATCAAAGCAGGGACCGAGAGACTGAAAAACAGCTTCTATCTCAAGGCCATCAGACTGTTAAACAGCCACCACTAACATTGAGTGGCTGCTGCCATACATGTAAAACATGTATCACTAGCCACTTTAAACAATGCCACTTAATATAATGTTTACATACCCTACATTACTCATCTCATATGTATATACTGTACTCGATACCATCTACTGCATCTTGCCTATGCCGTTCTGTACCATCACTCATTCATATACCTTTATGTACATATTCTTCATCCCTTTACACTTGTGTTCATAAGGTATCTGTTGTGAAATTGTTAGGTTATATTACTCGTTGGTTATTACTGCATTGTCGGAACTAGAAGCACAAGCATTTCGCTACACTCACATTACATCTGCTAACCATGTGTATGTGACAAATAAAATTTGATTTGAGCTAGCACCAGTACAACCAGCAATGCAACCAGCAAAACAATGACCAGTAGAAACTGCAGTCATTTTCATTATTCTTAGCAATGATTTAGGAATCCTTGTGATTAACTATTAGCTAGGTTGCCACTTGTTGTTCGCCTAATGAAATTGAACTTCAGTTCATGAAAATAAATAGCTAGCCAGCTACTTAACCCTGTTGCCCAAAGCTAACGTCATAAGCAGCCAGCGAGCTTCATCTGGCTAGTGAGGCTCGAGCGGACCAGGTTATGTGTTGTGAAGCTAGCCACAATAGTGGAATTAGCAGTTTGCATTCAAAATAAAAAAATATGTCATTGACAGTGATGCAAATGAATACAAATAGTAGAATTATGCCATACTTTTATTTTGAAGGCTAACCGCAAAGTCCACTATTGTGGCTAATCCTTATTGTGGAAAGCTTCACATAGATGCATCTGACCACCATTAGTCGAATAAGAACTGTCTTATAAATGAAGGTTATTTTAGATGATGACACCTAGCTATATAGTTAGATAGCTACTGAAACAGATTAAGTCGTTTTGCTATATTTTTGGGGAAGAACATTGTTTGCATTCATGAGCTAGCTGACTTTTTTTATGAAGAGCACTGTAGGTGCGCGAGACAACTTCACCAGCATTATAGCATACGTATCGATGAATCGTTGTGACATATGAAATACGAGTGATAGTGTAATCAATAATCAATGTGTAATAAATACGTAAAAAATGTATGAACTCGTTAAATTATTATGTGACGTGCAGTCATATTCAGGTCCTGATTGGTCAACAAGCTTATTTGACATGTCAAATAGTGTTATTTGAAGTTAATCTTTTTTGCAAAGACCCAAACGGCGTTCCATAGAAATCCTGGTTGAGAATGAAATGACTGAAAAAATGAACAACGAAACAGCACAGCAAGAAAGTGAAAGAAATAGGTTTTGATTATGTTTTACAGGTAATGGGGACATACGCAAATGCCAACAAAATAACTTTTTGGTCAGTGTGGTGTGTGTGTGTGTGTGTGTGTGTGTGTGTGTGTGTGTGTGTGTGTGTGTGTGTGTGTGTGTGTGTGTGTGTGTGTGTGTGTGTGTGTGTGTGTGTGTGTGTGTGTGTGTGTGTGTGTGTGTGTGTGTGTGTGTGTGTGTGTGTAAACTTTATTTAACTAGGCAAGTCAGTTAAGAACAAATACTCATTTACAATGACGACCTACCCGGCCAAACCCAGACGACGCTGGGCCAATTGTGCGCCGCCCTATGGGACTCCCAATCACGATCGGATGTGATACAGCCTGGATTCAAAACAGGGACTGTAGTGATGCCTCTTGCACTGAGATGCAGCGCATTATACCGCTGCGTCCATGTGTGTGTTAACTATTTAACTGTACTAGAATGCTTAAAAGGCTGCTAAAATTTGTAATAATCGGGTATCGGTATCGGCTTTTTTTTGCATGGAAAATATTGGATATCGGTATCAGCCAAAAATGTCATATCGGTCATCACTACTAGTTCATTTAGCAGAAAAAATTTACTTAGAATTCTGTGCCATTATTTTAAAGTATGAAGAATACAACTGAATAAAATAGAAAGGATATTTTCTCCAAACAATTTGAGGGAGTGCGCACATGCAGCTATTCTGTGTTGAGCAGTTAACAAAGAAATAGGTACTCCTATACATTAATAACTATAAATTAACTTCTAGTTGGTCCCAATCCCGGATCCGGGAGCACCCTCATCAGTAAAAAAGATGACTAGCATAGCCTAGCATAGCGCCACAAGTAAATACTAGCATCTAAATATCATGAAATCACAAGTCCAAGACACCAGATGAAAGATATACATCTTGTGAATCCAGCCATCATTTCTGATTTTTAAAATGTTTTACAGGGAAGACACAATATGTATTTCTATTAGCTAACCACGATAGCAAAAGACACAACTTTTTTTCCCCACCATTTTTTTACTGCATAGGTAGCTATCACAAATTCGACCAAATAAAGATATAAATAGTCACTAACCAAGAAACAACTTCATCAGATGACAGTCTGATAACATATTTATTGTATAGCATATGTTTTGTTAGAAAAATGTGCATATTTCAGGTATAAATCATAGTTTTACATTGCAGCCACCATCACAACTCTCACCAAAGCAACTAGAATAACTACAGAGAGCAACGTGAATTACCTAAATACTCATCATAAAACATTTATGAAAAATACACAGCGTACAGCAAATGAAAGACAAAGATCTTGTGAATCCAGCCAATATTTCAGATTTTTTAAGTGTTTTACAGCGAAAACACAATTTAGCATTATATTAGCTTACTACAATAGCCAACCACACAGCAGCATTGATTCATGCACGTTAGCGATAGCGAATAAACCAGCAAAAGATATTACATTCTTCACTAACCTTCTCAAAACTTCATCAGATGACAGTCCTATAACATCATATTACACAATACATATATTGTTTGTTCGAAAATGTGCATATTTAGCGGCACAAATCGTGGTTATACAATGAGAATAGTAGCCAAGCTGCAAACAAAATGTCGGGAGAAATCTTGGGAGAGGCACCTAATCTAATCAATAACATATCATAAACTTGACAAGAAAATACAGGTTGGACAGCAAATGAAAGATACATTAGTTCTTAATGCAACCGCTGTGTTAGATTTTTAAAATTAACGTTACTACGACATACAGCGTGCGTTAAAGCGAGACCGCACCGAAATTAATGGCGGAATAGTAGTTTAACATTTTTCAACAGAACAACGAATTAACATCATAAATAGTTCTTACTATTTGATGAGCTTCCATCAGAATCTTGTGCAAGTTGTCCTTTGTCCAGAAGAATCGTTGCTCGGTTGTAGATTGTCGTCTTCAACTTTGGAATTAGCAGTAAACATTAGCCATGTGGCGAAGACGTGTCCAACTCACTATAACGCAGCACAAATGAAATACCGAAAATAGCAATATACTGATATAAACTGATATAACTCGGTTTAAAATAACTACATTATGATGTTTTTAACACCTATATCGAATAAAATCAGAGCCGGATATATCTAAAGCCTATAACGAGAGCTTTTCAGAATGCAATCCTGAGGTCTGTCTTGCGTCATGACGAACGTTGAAAAGATTGCACCCCCGGTTCCAAGAGCTTTTATACGGCCTCAGAACTACCCAGACACCCCATTCCAATTCTCACTGCTTACTGACATCTAGGGGAAGGCGTATGCAGTGCATGTAGACCCATAGATTACATGCAAATTTATAAACTGACCCTGGAACAGAGCCCCCGATTTGAGATTTTTCAGTTCCTGACAGGAAGTTTGCTGCAAAATGAGTTCTGTTTTACTCACAGATATAATTCAAACGGTTTTAGAAACTAGAGAGTGTTTTCTATCCAATAGTAATAATAATATGCATATTGTACGAGCAAGAATTGAGTACGAGGCAGTTTAATTTGTGAAAGAATTTTTACAAAGTCGAAATGGCGCCCCCCTATTGAGAAAAGGTTTTAAGCATAACTTTAGTTGTTCTACAAACATTGGGGTAAATGTTTTGATTTTAAATACATTGTAAGGCTGCATGATGCGACTCTAATGATGATTTTTTGGCGCAGGCTGTACACACTACATCAGTCACTGAATCACAATTTGACAAGCACTTGTTAATGCCAAGAATTTCACATAGGCATTTGTGCGGTCGCAATGCACACTAAAAGAATCCATGCCATTTGCGGCCAGTGGCCGTTGTGTAATTCTCCCTGAGTGCTGCGCGCTCCATCACGTGATCGGGTCTTTCTCGCAGGCTACAAGTGATGACAGACATATCGGAGACACAACTGTGCACGTCCTTATCCAATTCCGAGGTGCATATTTATCTGTCCACATTTACTTTTCGTCAGCCGACAAGATGAGTAGGCCTAATGAACAGCAACAGCAAAAGCACTAGCCTATGTCAATCTACTATTCCCCATAGTACAAAGGTCGACCTATTTTATTGTGTGCAAGAAATAAATATTCCAAACATAGTCTGGGACAGTTGTGGGATGCGATAGATCCCAAATTAATAAAACCACTAGCAATTAAAAAAAAAACGTTTTATGCAAGGTGGCTGACACAACAGACCAGAATGTTTAACTTAAAATATTGATAAACTATTAGGCTATTTCTTCACATTATTAGCGCAGCAATGCGCACATGGTAGTAAGATAAGCGCAAATGTTCCACTAGCAGAAAACACCATTATCAAGTGATCGCAAATGCAATTATGGATGTAATGATTTTATTATAAAAGGTGCATTTTTATGGTGAAAGTTACTTCCCCAAACTTGAAACTCACGTGCTGCTTATGTAGGCGGGTTAGGCTCTACACCCCTTGTAAAGCGGATTAATGTCACGCCCTGACCTTAGAGAGCTTTTTATGTCTCTATTTTGGTTTGGTCAGGGTGTGATTTGGGTGGGCATTCTATGTTCATTTTTCTATGTGTTGTATTTCTTTGCTTTGGCTGGGTATGGTTCTCAATCAGGGACAGCTGTCTATCGTTGTCTCTGATTGGGAACCATACTTAGGTAGCAGTTTTGTGGGTAGTTGTTTTCTGTTAAGTGTTTTGCACCTGACAGGACAGTTTCGGTTATTCACTTTGTTATTTTTGTTTAGTGTTCAGTTTAAATAAAAAGTCATGAACACTTACACACGCTGCGCTTTGGTCCGATTCCTCTTCATCCGACGACGACACCCATTACAATTAATATGTTTAATTTTAAGAAGTTATTTGGCCACTTTAGTTGTGATACAAACCTTATTAAAACATATAGGCCTATGGGCTAGGCTACATGAGGTGGGCGACTATGCTTAGAAAAAGTTGCAAAAAAAGGTATTGTATCTTATGCTGGGCATCATTCACAAGTGATAATATATAATTCACAAGTGATAAGCTAATATTGTCAAAATAGACTATTCTTGATTTAATCTTGTCTTTACATATACTAAATAATATGTGTGAAATTTGTTTGGATTTAGAATGGACCATTATCATGCACCTGTATCGAAACAGGGGCAGCAGAAAAAAAATACATGTCTTCTATGCACTTCAATAGCGAATGGAGAATTCTTTTCCATGTGGTTTATTTTCATGACAGCCAGGTAGGCTATACTCCTGTTGTAAATTTAAGCAATATGCTTAATATTAGGAAAGTTAAGGAATAAATATAGCGGGCCTAGCCTATAGAAAGCTGATGCTCCTCTTTTTAGTAGAGGCCATCACTCTATTTTGCATTGATGTCAGAGTGACTAGAGGGACAATAGAGTGCTGAGTACCAGGCGGTTAGTATGTTTGGTAGGCTACTAATGATCATCAGCAGCATCAGAGCTTGGAAAAGCCTAATTAACGTGACTAAACGTTCACTGTACAATGTTAATTAAATAATCTGCCGTTGATATAGACCCTTCCAAGACCAATTCTTGTTAGTCTATGTCAACTCATAGCCTAATGCTTGTGTGTATATTTTACTTATCTTTATGGAGTCCGATAAACATTTTAATAGGTTAAATGCTTAGTCTTATTATGAGTCACATGTGAGGTATTTATAATATCATACAGTATTCTTAAATACAAAAAAAATACAGCCTTATTCTAAAATGTATATTTTTCCCTCATCAAGCTCTACACAATACCCCATAATGACAACACAATTACAGTTTTTTCGAAATGTATGCAAATGTATTAAACATTTTATTTAATTTTTAATTTTACCCCCTTTTTCTCTCTAATTTCGTGGTATCCAATTGTTAGTAGTTACTGTCTTATCTCATCGCTACAACTCCCGTACGTATGGTTCTCCTGGTCGCGGCCGGCTGCGACAGAGCTTGGACTTGAACCCAGAGTCTCTGGTGGCACAGCTAGCAGAGACTCTGGGTTCGAAGGGCCATAAGGGCCTCCCGGGTGGCGCAGTGGCATTAGACCACTGCGCCACCCGGGAGGCCCTTATGTATTAAACATTTTAAACAGAAATACCGTATTTACATAAAACTAGAAACTGAGCTCAGGTGCATGCTGTTTCCATTGATCATCCTTGAGCTGTTTCTACAACTTGGAGTTCACCTGTGGTAAATTCAAATGACTAGACATGATTTGGAAAGGCACACCCCTGTCTATATAAGATCACATAGTTCACAGTGCATGTCAGAGCAAAAATCAACCTATGAGGATGAAGGAATTGTCCGTAGAGCTCTGAGACAGGATTGTGTCGAGGCAGAGATCTGGGGAAGGGTACCTAAACATTTCGGCAGCATTGAAGGTCCCCAAGAACACAGTGGCCTCCATCATTCTTAAATGGAAGAAGTTTGGAAACAACAAGACTCTTCTTAGAGCTGTCCGCCCGGACAAAATGAGCAATCGGGGGAGAAGGGCCTTGGTCAGGGAAGTGACCAAGAACCTGATGGTCACTCTGACATAGCTCCAGAGTTCCTCTGTGGAGATGGGAGAACCTTCCAGAAGGACAACCATCTCTGCAGCACTCTACCAATGAGGCCTTTATGGTAGAGTGGCCAGACTGAAGCCACTCCTCAGTTATTGGCACAACAGCCCACCTAAAGGACTCTCAGACCATGATAAACAAGATTTTCTGGTCTGATGAAACCAAGACTGAACTATTTGGCCTGAATGCCAAGCGTCACATCTGGAGGAAACCTGGCATCATCCCTAAGGTGAAGCATGGTGTTGGCAGCATCATGCTGTGGGGATATTTTTCAGTGACTGGGAGTCTAGACAGGATCACGGGAAAGATGAACGGAGCAAAGTACAGAGAGATCCTTGATATAAACCTGCTCCAGAGCACTCAGGACCTCAGACTAGGGCGAAGGTTCAACTTCCAACAGGACAACAACATTAAGCACACAGCCAAGACAATACAGGAGTGGCTTCGGGACAAGTCTCTGAATGTCCTTGAGTGGCCCAGCCAGAGCCTGTACTTGAACCCAATCGAACATCTCTGCTCAGTCAAGACCAGCCTTACTGTTAGAGCTAACACATGCACTTGCAACTTCTTCACAGTTAATGATACACTTAAAACAATGTCATGATATCAGATGAATTGCTTGGAAACATATGACACACAGAGAGAGGCCATATTATCCTTTGTGGAGGTAAACAGAGATCATGTTACTTCAAATAAATTGAATTTTCCACCTCTGGCCTGCACTTTCATTGAGCACATTTGAAGGCATAATTCAATTTAAAACCAGGGGTCATTCTGATTTAGCTGGTTTTTAAACTACTCAGTGGATTTGTAAATGTTCTATCCATGTGCAGTCAATGGTGACGCACAATCAGAATATACACTGAGTGTACAAGACATTCGAAACACCTTCTCTTTCCATGACATAGACTGACAAGGTGAATCCAGGTGAAAGCTATGATCCATTATTGATGTCACTTGTAGATGAAGGGGAGGAGACAGATTAAAGAAGGATTTTTAATTAAGCCTTGAGACATGGATTGTGTATGTGTGCCATTCAGAGGTTGAATGGGCAAGACAAACGATTTAAGTGCCTTTGAGCGGGCGGTATGGTAGTAGGTGCCAGGCGCACCGGTTTGAGTGTGTCAAGAACTGCGACGCTGCTGGGTTTTTCATGTTCAACAGTTTCCCTTGTGTATAAAGAATGGTCCACCACCCAAAGGACATCCAGCCAACTTGACACAACTGTGGGAAGCATTGGAGTCAACATGGGCCAGCATCCTTGTGGAGAGCTTTTGACACCTTGTAGAGTCCATGCCCAACGAATTGAGGCTGTTCTGAGGGAAAAGGGGGTGCAACTCAATATTAGGAAAGTGTTCTTAATGTTTTGTACGCTCAGTGTACACTTATTCTTATGTGTTTACTCTATAAATGTATTACTTTCTCTACTTATAGAAGGCTAGTGCAGAGGTACCTGCACTCTATCGAACCTAGCTTTAACATAAAACACCTGTAGATGTTGAGGTATAAATATATTGCCCTAGTGAACAACATGTTTTACACAAAATAATGGCTAAATCCTTTCTTGGGGCCAATGAAGTGGAAAAGGAGAGGGACAGGAAAAGAGAAGGAGAGTCTTGGCATCAATTCATTCACACTAAAAACACAGAACAAAGAATGCTGCCAGACAAAAGCTTGTTCACCAATGCGGCCACGAAACACATGTCACCTTTCAAAGCTCTAACACGTTGCATTCCTATCCTGAGGCAGATCGAAAACTTTTCCATGCCATTGCTTCTTTTATGAAATATTCTATAGTCAAGGCGTATTAAAACAATCACAGCCAAATAAACAAAGAAGTCACCGTTCTCATCCCAACTGAAGGCTTGCCTCAACCAGCGCAGTGTTCAACTTTGTCTTAGAGGGTGAGGACATGAGGGATGTAAGACATAGGTAAACACCTGTTGAAAAGAAATGGAAACAAACTGTAGACACGGCCCTGTTTTCAACAATGCATGACTTCACTGTAGTTGACATTGACTGAGGTACATGCGCAAAAAACAATGTTGGAATTGAATGCCACGCCCACCCTTCAGCAGAGCAGTTCGGGACGGGGATGCATCTCTCATCACCCTGCGTTGGGCCACTGAGCAGCAACCCTTGGCCAATGACAGCAACTTGGCAGAACTGGGCGAGATTCACTCACTTCATTAAACAAACAATGGTGAGAAATGTAAATGTTAGTACACACTTTCAATAATATATAAAAAAGAAAATCCAGGCCATCTTGTTTGGACACCTGGGTGGGTAGGGGTTGGTTGTGTGGAACTCAACAGGCACATTGCACCACACTAAAGCCTTCTTTATTCAGCACACTCTTTGTTTTCACCATCCTCCAGCAACAGGTGTTAAGTTCATGACCTGTGTGGAATAATTGTTCCTAGTTTTCTACAAACAGGTTTTCATGGCCCACAAATCTCAATCTTTCTCAGAAATGGTGACAGTGCAGAGTTCTCAATACACTGACCCAAATTGGACAAGTTTAGAGTGTATACAAGAGATTAAAAGGGATAAGTGAAAGATATAATAGTCCCCTCAGCAGTGACCTCAGAAGAGTGTACAAGTGGAACTTGGACTCCTTCCCAAGAGGGCTTTATTCTACCAGAGCACCGTCTACCTACATCAGTGTGCCTTTGCTTTCCCCCATGTTGTCGCTCAGACCACGCATAACACCACTTAGCAAACAGCCTTATATCTCAGGAGATGTCCAACTGTCTCTGCTTCCCATTAGCAAGGCATTTCCACGCTCGCGCACACCCGTTAGCCATCCAGTGAGAGTATGACGGGTTGGCCTTGTTTCACGCCTCTCCGTTTTATTGTTGATGAATGGCTCAAGCAGATGGCTCGTTATCTTTGAAGATTCCAAGTAAGACAACCATGATAAATTGTTTTGTGCCTCACAATCCCCTCTTCCAGCCTCAATCCCTCAATAAACCGACAATGTGAAAAATAGTTATTTAACACACCAACACAATTCACCTCAGCACCATCCCCTCCTTACCAAATCCAAATGTCTTTATGCATTGCACCTTCCTTTTAACTGTCTGCACTTCCCGCTTTCATCCTGTTCCAGCTGTACAAACGCATGGTATGGTTGGTGTTAAAAACATCCATGCACAGAGAGAGGGGGAGCTTCACTCATCTGGTGCACTCATTACCCCCTTTACATGACACTCTCATGACAAACTCACGTCCACTCTCCCATCAGTCAAACTTCACACAGCCCAGAGTCAGACATGGATGGGGGCCACAGGGTAATCAGAGGTCCAGTTGTGGTAGCCATAGCTGTTAATGCCTTCCTCACACTGTGGATCCTCTCTCCCTCAGACTGTGCAGCCACACTCATAAATCAACTGTCCATGCAGGAGAAAAAACCCTTCAAAGCTGTTGATATATGTCTAACGTCTGCATGTGTCTTCAGTGCCAGCCAGGAATCAGGCTACATACCCATAATGCACACATGTGGTGCAGGATGGTGCAACTGACTTGTGATGGAGTGACTTTCACATTCCTTTCTTCACAGCATTTAGTAGTCATTCAGCACACCCTTATCCAGTGGTGGAAAAAGTAACCAATATTCATACCTGTGTAAAAAAGTAAAAATACCTTAATAGACTCAAGTAAAAGTCACCCAGTAAAATATTACTTGAGTAAAAGTGTAAAAGTATTTGCTTTAAATATACTTTAAATTAAGTATCAAAAGTAAATGTAATCGCTAAAGTATACTTAAGTATCAAAAGTAAAAGTATAAATAATTTCAAATTCCTTACATTAAATTAAGCAAACCAGACAGCACAATTTTCTTGTTTTAAAAATGTATGGATAGCCAGGGGAACTCTCCAACACTCAGACATAATTTACAAATGAAACATTCATGTTTACTGAATCCGCCAGACCAGAGGCAGTAGGAATGACCAGGGGTGTTCTCTTGATAAGTGCGTGAATTGGGCCATTTTCCTGTCCTGCTAAGCATTTAAAATATAACAAATACTTTTGAGTGTCAGGGAAATGTATGGAGTAAAAAGTATACTATTTTCTTTAGGAATGTAGTGAAGTAAAAGTTGTCAAAAATATAAATAGTAAAGTACAGATAAGTAGTACTTTAAATAATTTTTACCTAAGTAGTCTTTTAGGGTATGTACCTTACATCACTGCCCTTATCCAGAGAAGCTTCCAGTATTGATATTCAACAAAGTGTAAAACTTTGTATTATAGATAAGAAAGACCCTTTGCATGTAATTTTGGTGAGCTATCTTTCTCTATCCTAAGTAAGAGTTTAACGACATGGTCCAGAACTTTGGTGACTAATAAATATATTTTTTAAACCTCCCGCTTTTGGGCTGGATGTGTCAATTTGAAGTTCATTCATGCATAATCTATGAGCAGAATTACTGTCTTAACTCAATTAGCCACAAAATCCCTAGTTTGCAATCAACTGTTTTCTAAAAGCTGTGCTGTGCCATTTTCCCTACATTTTCCCCCATGTAGGCCAGCCCCGTAGCAATTTGAGTTGTAGACAATGAGCTTCAGCCCCTCGCCATTTGAGTGACAGTTAGCAACATGCACACACAGAAAACCCTGCTGCTACCTGGTCTGTCATTCTGTCTGACTAAAGAGGACAGCCAGCTGGATGTGTAACAACCACACTCTATCCTTGATTGATTTTAGAGCTGTAATTTAATGTCTTTGTGACGTAGTACGCAATTTTCGGGGACCACCTTTGGCTCGTGAGAGCTACTTTCAGAACTACTGTCTAAAACGTATACAAGTACTGGAGAATCTCTTTAACATGAACTCTTATGGCTGCAGGGGCAGTATTGAGTAGCTTGGATGAAAGGTGCCCAGAGTAAACGGCCTGCTCCTCAGTCCCAGTTACTAATATATGCATATTATTATTAGTATTGGATAGAAAACACTCTGAAGTTTCTAAAACTGTTTGAATTATGTCTGTGAGTATAACAGAACTCATATGGCGGGCAAAAACCCGAGAAAAAATCCAGGAAGAGGAAGTGAGAATTCTGAGGCTGGTTGATGTTAAACTCATCGCCTATTCAATTCCCCCATTAATATATGGATCTGTTTGCACTTCATACGCCTTCCACTAGATGTCAACAGTCGGTAGAACGTTGAATGAAGTTTATACTGTGTTGTGGGGCCGGATGAGAGGGGAATGAGTCAGTGGTCTGGCAGATTACCAGTTCCTGGTCACGCGCATTTCTCATGATATCGCCTTGCGTTCCATAACTTCTACAGACAGAAGGAATGCTCCGGTTGGAACGTTATTGGATATATACGATAACAACATACTGAAGATTGATTCTCTACTTAGTTTGACCAGTTTATTGGACTTGTAATATAACTTTTTGAAGTTTTCGTCCGACGTTTGCCTGCATCTGCGCGAGCGTTTGGACACGTGTACTACACATGCTAGCAAAAGTAGCTACTTGGACATAAGTAATGGACATTATCGAACAAAACAACGATTTATTGTGGAACTAGGATGCCTGGGAGTGCATTCTGATGAAGATGTTCAAAGGTAAGGGAATATTTATGATGTAATTTCGTATTTCTGTTGACTCCAACAGGGCGGAGAAATGTTGTTAAATCTGAGCGCCGTCTCAGATTATTGCATGGTGTGCTTTTTACCAAAATTTTTTTTTAAATCTGACACAGCGTTTGCATTAAGAACAAGTGTATCTTTAATTCTATGTAAAACATGTATCTTTCATCAAAGTTTATGATGAGTATTTCTGTTATTTGACGTGGCTCTCTGCAATTTCTCTGGATATTTTGGAGGCATTTCTGAACATGGCGCCAATGTAAACCGAGATTTGTGGATATAAATATGCACATTATCAAACAAAACATAAATGTATTGTGGAACATGATGTCCTATGAGTGTCATTTGATGAAGATCATCAAAGGTTAGTGATTCATTTTATCTCTATTTCTGCTTTTTGTGACTCCTATCTTTCGCTGGAAAAATGGCTGTGCTTATTGTGGTTTGGTGTGACCTAACATAATCGTTTGTAGTGCTTTCGCTGAAAAGCATATTTGAAATCTGACACTTTGGTGGGATTAACAACAAGATCACCTTTAAAATTGTATAAGACACATGTATGTCTGAGGAATTTTAATTATGAGATTTCTGTTGTTTTGAATTTGGCGCCCTGCACTTTCACTGGCTGTTGTCATATCATCCCGTTACCGGGATTGCAGCCATAAGAAGTTTTAAGGTCGTGG
This sequence comes from Salvelinus fontinalis, assembly GCF_029448725.1. Taxonomy (NCBI): domain Eukaryota; kingdom Metazoa; phylum Chordata; class Actinopteri; order Salmoniformes; family Salmonidae; genus Salvelinus; species Salvelinus fontinalis. The sequence goes on from NC_074682.1 coordinate 18,564,633, forward strand.
GCAAAAATATTGGCACCCTTACACTTTTTTCAAGTAACTCACAATTTTCCCCAAAACATTTTTTTCTGGCACTGTTAATGTTACAGAATCTTTATTTTTGATTCAGAACTTAATAGATCAATTTCAATCAGAAAATGAACAATTGGCATTGACAAAATTATTGACACCCTAATTACCCCAAATTATTGACACCCTTAATATTTGGTTGCACAGCCTTTGGTCAAAATAATTGCAATCAAGCGCTTCCTATAGCCATCAATGCCAATCCTGCACCTCTGTACTGGCAGTTTGGCCCACTCCCCCAGTTCTGCTAGATTTTAAAAGGTGCCTTCTACTAACTGCTGCTTTCAGATCTCTCCACAAGTTTTCAATGGGAATTAGATCTGGACTCATTGCAGGCCACTCCAGAACAGTCCAGCGTTATGTTTTGAACCATTCCTGGGTGTTTGGGGTCATTGTCCAGCTGAAAGACCCATCAACTTCGACAGAGACCCAGCTTTCTGGACACTGAGTCCAACACCGCGCTCCAAAATGCCTTGGTATTTTCCTGATTTCATGATAACATGCACACATTTAAGGCACCCAGTGCCAGAGGCTGCGAAGTGACCCCAAAACATCACTGAACCTTCTCAATGTTAGACTGTAGGGAAGGTGTTCTTTTCTTTGTAGGCTTCATTTTGTTGTTTTCTTTAAACATAGAGATGGTGTACTTTACCAAAAAGCTCCAATTTGGTCTCATGTGTCCACAGGACATTCTCCCAGAAGGATTTTGGCATGTTCAGTTGTGTTTTTCGCAAATTACAGTCAAGCTTTCTTATCTCTCTCTCAGCAGTGGGTTCCTCCGGGGTCTTTCATTGAGTTGGCTACAGATGGTGTGAGTTGAAACTGTCGTACCTTGTGTCTGAAAGGGTCTGCTTGAATCTGTGTGGCAGTTGAATGAGGTGCTTTCTCCAACATTCAAACAATCCTTCACTGAAATCTTCCATCAAGTTTTCTCCTGCGGACACGTCCAGGGAGGTTGGCTACAGTGGCATGGGCCTTAAACTTCTAGATAACATTACGTATGGTGGAAACAGGAATATCAAGGTCTCTGGAGATGGACTTGTAGCCTTGAGATTTTCCATGCTTGGCTACAATCTTGTGTCTGACCTCCTCAGATAATTCTCTGGTTTACTTTCTTTTCTCCATGCTCATTGCGGTACACACAGTGACATAAACGACAGATTTGTACCTTGTCAGCTCAGGGATTTGATCTTGCAGCCTTCCAGTTACTATTCCAACGCTTTAACCATTAGGCTACACTGCCGCCCCATTTCTTTGTGGAATAAGCTAACATTTAGTAAATTATTCAGATTTTTTCATTTTGTTCAACTGCAAACTAAAGAAATACATACAGTACCAGTCAAAAGTTTGGACACACCTACTCATTCAAGAGCTTCTCTTAATTTTTTACTATTTTCTACATTGTAGAATAATAGTGAAGACATAAAACTTTGAAATAACACATATGGAATCAAGTAGTAACCAAAAAAGTGTTAAACGAATCAAAATATATTTTAGATTCTTCAAAGTAGCCACCCTTTGCCTTGATGACAGCTTTGCACACTCTTTGCATTCTCTCAACCAGCTTCATGGGGAACGCTTTTCCAACAGTCTTGAAGAGGATCCCACATATGCTGAGCACTTGTTAAGCTTCCGGGTTAGAGTCCCACAGCTTGAAAGCGGCAGCTCTACCCTTTAGCTCAGTGTGAATGTTGCCTGTAATCCATGGCTTTTGGTTGGAGTATGTACGTACAGTCACTGTGGGGACAATGTCCTCAATGCACTTATTGATAAAGCCAGTGACTGATGTGGTGTACTCCTCAATGCCATCGGAAGAATCCCGGAACATATTCCAGTCTAAGATAACAAAACAGTCCTGTAGTTTAGCATCTGCTTCATCTGACCACTTTTTTATAGAACGATTCACTGGTGCTTCCTGCTTTAAATTTTGCTTGTAAGCAGGAATCAGGAACATAGAATTGTGGTCAGATTTACCAAATGGAGGGCGAGGGAGAGCTTTGTACGTGTCTCTGTGTGTGGAGTACAGGTGGTCTAGAGTTTTTTTTCCTTCTGGTTGCACATTTAACATGTTGATAGAAATTAGGTAGAACTGATCTGTTTCCCTGCATTAAAGTCTCTGGCCACTAGAAGTGCCGCCTCTGGGTGAACGGTTTCCTGTTTGCTTATTTCCTTATACAGCTGACTGAGTGCGGTCTTAGTGCCAGCATCCGTCTGTGGTGGTAAATAAACAGCCACGAAAAGTATAGCTGAAAACTCTCTAGGCAAATAGTGTGGTCTGCATTTTATCACAAGATACTCTACTTCAGGCGAGCAAAATCTAGAGACTGCCTTAGATTTCGTGCACCAGCTGTTGTTTACAAATATGCACAAACCGCCCCCCCCTCGTATTACCGGAGCGTGCTATTCTATCTTGCCGGTGCAGCGTATATCCTGCTAGCTAAATATCCATGTCATCATTCAGCCACGATTCCGTGAAACATAAGATATTACAGTTTTTGATGTCCCGCTGGTAGGATATTCGTGATCGCACCTCGTCTAATTTATTGTCCAATGATTGCACGTTGGCGAGTAATATTGATGATAATGGCAGCTTTCCCACTCGCCTTCTGCGGATCCTTACGAGGCACCCCTCTCTGTGTTCTCTGTACCTTCGTCTCTTCCTCTTGCAAATAACTGGGATGTTGGCATTGTCGGGTGTTCGGAGAATGTCCTGTTACTTGAACTCTGTGAAGCATTTATTTGGGCTGCAATCTGAGGTGCAGTTAACTCTAATGAACGTATCCTCTGCAGCAGAGGTAACTCTGGGTCTTCCTTTCCTGTGGCGGTCCTCATGAGAGCCAGTTTCATCATAGCGCTTGATGGTTTTTGCGACTGCACTTGAAGAAACTTTCAAAGTTCTTGAAATGTTCCGTATTGACTGACTTTTATGTCTTAAAGGAACGATGGACTGTGGTTTCTCTTTGCTTATTTGAGCTGTTCTTGCCATAATATGGAGTTGGTCTTTTACCAAATAGGGCTATCTTTTGTATACCACCCCTACCTTGTCACAACACAACTGATCGGCTCAAACACATTAAGAAGGAAAGAAATTCCACAAATTAACTTTTAACAAGGCACACCTGTTATTTGAAATACATTCCAGGTGACTACCTCATGAAGCTGGTTGAGATAATGCCAAGAGTGAGCAAAGCTGTCATTAGGCAAAGGGTGGCTACTTTGAAGAATCTCAAATATAAACTAAATGTTGATTTGTTTAAACTTTTTTGGTTACTACATGATTCCATATTAAGTTATTTTATAGTTTTGATATCTTTCCCATTATTCTACAATGTAGAAAATAGTAAAAATAAAGAAAGACTTGAATGAGTAGGTAGGTGAGTCCAAACTTTTGACTGGTACTGTATGTAGATACCAAAATGATTAAGAGGGGTTGGGTTAAATGCAGAAGACACATTTCAGTTGAATGTATTCAGTTGTACAACTGACTAGGTATCCCCCTTTCCCTTTCCCTTATTAAAAAAAGTGCAGGGGGCCAATATTTTTGGCCATGGCTATCTATTGAGTGTTACATTCTTTGTAATATAAATAATATTTAATTTTGATGACATGTTGTCCTTCATTGGACAAAGGTAAATTATAATTCTGTGAATGAATTCACCTTATACTTGTTATCAACTTGATTAATTTGAACATTTCTTTTGACAGATCCCCATGCCCATTCACAGCTGGTACAGCAGCATCTGACTCCACAAGTCACACAAAAGTAATTTGCGCAACAAATCATTGAAAGAAGCCGCAGCACCAGATAAATCATATTAGAAAACATGTCTACAATATTCTCAAAATAGACCCCCAAAATACCTAATATCTGTTTAAAAGAACATAAAAATGCAGAGCCACATATTTCAGATGGCTATGATTGTATGCCCTCAACCGCCCATAGTTGCAGTCAAGGAAACATCAGGGACTTGTAGTGTCGAATCATGCATAAATGTGATCATACCTCTGCAGCCCCAACTCTAAAATTGTTGCACTATCAACTGAGTTGCAGTTGATAGGCTGTTTAATAGTGCATAGACTGTCCACAAGGGACTATCCATATACAGTGGGGCCTAACACTGCCCAACAAACCTTTTCAACTTTTAAAAATCAAATGTATTAATGTCTCACCCCACCTGTGGGCTACTGTCTATGCTTAGGCCAACACTTCTGATGCAATGCAAAGCAATGTGAAACCTATAACTATTCATTCCAAAAGGAAGGAGGAACTCACAGGACCGCCTGCGGTGCTGCAGGTGTGAATATCCATGTCCCCAGTGTAGTGATTAATTGCATGAAAATGCAGGACTTATCCTAACACGAAGAGATTACAATAGTTCATACAGAGTCAATCAATAGGACCTGTCATAGCCACACAAAAATGTGAAGGGAAAAAACTGTTCACAGGGCCAAAAGGCTCCAACAATTTATTGCAGATGTGCATTTTGTGACAAGGGGTGGACATGACTTCACCATTTGGGAAGAATTATGTGCTTTCATGACACCCATTATAGGGAACCCCTAATTTGCGTAAAGATCATTCTGAATGCACAGTCACAACTCAACTTCAACTAAGATACTTTTTTTGTGTGTTTAAACTAGGAAAATAGCAACATCTTTGCATCTAATGGATACAAATTTGACTTATATCTGTATAATAACAAGTAATTACTATAGAACAATCCCTATGCCACCTGTTAATAACAAACAAAGCTCAAATCAAATTGTATTTTTCACATGCGCCGTATACAACAGGTGTAGTAGACCTTACAGTCAAATGCTTACTTACAAGCCCTTATGCAGTTTTAAGAAAAATAAGTGATGTAAAAAACAGAGAAGTAAAAAACGTAAATAACAAACAAGTAAAGAGCAGCAATAAAATAACAGTAGCGAGGCTATATACAAAGGGTACCAGTACAGAGCCAATGTGCGGGGGCACAGGTTAGTCTACTATGTAAGTTTGCATACTGAATGCAACAACCCAGGTTACTTGGGTACGAAAACGTCAGATTTACTTCAACTGTTTTTAGGGTTGAAAACTACATTATTCATAGCGTCCGAATGATATATTTACAGACATTTCACTCTGGGAAAGGGGATACAACTAAATGCTTCAAACCAAGATGTGTCTTCCACATTTAACCCAACCCCTCTGAATCAGAGGGAGGAGTGGGGAGGAGTGGTTGTTGGGGGTTAATTAACTTCCTCAAGGGCAGCCAGATTTTTCCACCTTGTCTGCTCTGGGATCCGACCTGTGTCCTTTCGGTTACTGACCCAACACTCTTAACCGCTATGCTACCAGCTATCTTTTCTGGATGGCTATCATTAACCGATTATAGAGTTTTAACCTGGTCATTGTCCCTTTAAAACGCGGTGAGAGTGAAGGGAGGTGGTGCGGTTTCACACCCGGGGTGGGAAACATGGGTGGGGTCAACGACTGGTTGACTGGCAGTCAGAGTTTGCGACGCCTGTAGAATCCACAACAACCAGTGAGATTAGGAGATTACCCTTTCTTCAAATTTGAGCCAATTGCAAGGGAAAATGGGAGGTTCCCAAGTGCTGTTGTGCATCCAATGTGGGACTATGGAACGAAGACTGAAAAAAATGAAGTAACAAAAAATAAAAATAATAACTCATGGTGGATAGGGTCTGAAGTTGGGACTGAACCAGGCTCCGAACGCCGAGGTTTTCTGACCATAGACTGCATCTGATAAGCATTTACTAGGAACTAAACTAACCCGTCGAGTGTGCGGCGAAATTGGGATCAATCGGCACAAAGTGTATACTTTTTGGGGTGTTTTGTAGCGCCATAAACGAGAAGTCAACGATAACTCGTTTTCGGCACCGATCTCGAGTGCTTCATTTGCGTAGCAGAGTAACGCCGTCAAAGTTTTAGCCAACATTCCAAGCGTGCGATGAAGAGAAGATACATTTTAAAGTTTGTTTTGAGTGCCACTGCAAACCGCATAGGCTAGTATTTGGGAAATGTGTCACGTGTATATTTGACATGAACGTAATCTTAAATTAAGTGTCCCTGTTGATGTTTGCCATTTTTTTTTTCTTCTCTGGCATTGTTTTTAGGCTATTGATGTTTCCCCAAAACGAATCGCTTTGCCAAGAAAGGATCCTCATTTCAACCTTTTATGGACAAGTTCAATTTACTTTATGTTATTTAATTCTGGCTGCTTGATAAATTTATTGTAGCCTTCTTGCTTCGTAAACAGTGATTCACCTTTGATTTCAGCCCACATTGGACAAAAGTTGGACTGGGAACTTGCGTCTAAACGACTCGGTTATTTGGAAGAGTAGACCAGTTGTACACGCCACAAGTGTTCGTTTTTTCTTCATTTTACCACAACACAATTTGTGATATAATAGACCGCACTATCTCTAAAACGGTACCAGATTTCCAATTTGTGGATACGACGAGAGATCAGTGGCCAGCGCGCGATTAAACTTGATACAAAATGGCGGCGTCCCTGGGACGAATTGGATCGGTTTCTCACTATGGTTTTTATTTAGTTTTGTCGCTGGAACTGTTAATCAATTACGGCTTGAGTTCAGATTTACCATGTGCTCAGAACTGTACCTGCACTGGAGATTCTGTGGACTGTAGTCATTTGGATTTGACAGATACACCGCTGGACCTGCCCATTCAGACAGTTGCCCTGTAAGTAGCCTCGAGCCGCCGTATTAATTGACCACCCCATATGAGGATGAGATTCAACCCATAGCAGGATAAGAGACAATGTTTCCGAAGTAGCCCACACCAATTCGCGGAAACTTTGTTGCAAGGTCATAAGCGAATTTATCAATTTGCTTTTATGTTGTTGTAATTTTCTTGATTGCATGGTTGTCTTATTATTTTGTAGCCTATGCCTCACATGTAAAGCATTGCAGAACACCAGAACCTAATAGGCTATTTATTCGTGGACTACAGGGGCGGACTGGGACCACACCTGCCCAATTTCTTCCTTGAGGCCCCAACACTGGCCCAATATTTTTCTTGGGGCCCACATTTTGTGCTGGATAATGATATTTTTGCTGCAAAAAAGCCCACGGTAGACAACTGGGCTAAAAATGGACTAGTCCCTCTGGCAATTGGCCAAAATGCCAGACGTCCAGTCCATCCTGAGGGACAACTATGGATAATGTCCAAACAATAATTACTGTTTGACCATTATCACACTATGGTATAGGGTTACAGCCTACTAAATGTCTCTATAGATTTTTGTCATTTGCAAGGAATCTGAAACTGCTTAACAAGTTGCTTTAATTTGTTAAAACTCTTTCAATAATAGACTTACTGTTACTCCCAACCTGTGTACACAACTTCAAAGGTGACCAGAAATATATTCATTTGAGAGGAAATAGCCTAAATCAACTTCATAACCTAAACTATAACAAGGCCTACATGATGCCAATTAGACATATATGATTAAAGAGTAGATACAAATTCAGACGGGAACTTTTTCAACCACCAAAACAGTCAATTAAAACTATCTCCTTAGTTATATGGGCAAAACATTTTTTCAGAGAAATTGACTGACTAAATCTCATTGGATTTAAACTCTTCATTGTGTCTAAAGATCACTTCATTCAATTAGATCTATGACGCATATTAGCCCTTAATCTTCTATTTGGTTCTGTGGCCGTGGCCCACAAATTGGATTTCTTGTAAATTAGGCATGGATTATCAAGAGAATGTTAGCCACAATGGGGACACTGTCTGCACGTTCGTTTAGGAAGTGAGCCAGTTGAGTTTTTTTTTTTTTAACTGAGAACATTTCAGTCCTCATCCCATTGAATGACCATGTTTTTTTTTATAGACAAGACAGCTTTCTTTTTCTCAATCATCATTTTGGCTCAACCAGCAGTGTGACCATAGTTTCAATGGCAATTGTTTTATTTAACCTTTATTTAACCAGGTTAGACTCTTGAGATGAACATCTATTTTTCAAGAGAGACCTGGACAAATGTGAATCCTCAAGGACAATTCAACTGTTTAATTAACAGGAATGTTTTACCGAAATCACCAAATGCTCCATTTTAGAGCAAGGGGAAGGGGGGACTTTTTGTACAACAGGCTTTTTTTCTGCGGGGGGGTCAAAGAGCGAAGGCCTTTGGACTTCTCAGGTTCCTTTGTGCGGCAGTTTGACTTCCCCTGGGAAGTGACGAATGCCACTTTTTTTTAAAGTCCTTAACTTTAATAATGATGCCTGTGTCCAGGGTGCCTTATTGCCCTTAAACACCCCTTTGCCATGTGCAAGTGCTGTTTATGGCAAAACGTAACACTCATATGTAGGTAATGGTATTCAGTGCTTAAACAGCAACACAAAAAACAACACACAGCTGGGCAGCGGGGACAAGTTTCTCATCTGAAATGTCTAAATGCAAACATTGTTGTGTGATATATGGTGCCTGTTTACTGCACACATGGTGTCGGGAGAGGGGTGGCGGTCGCTTGTTGGCTGGAGCTACCTGTGTATTTTAGGATCAAACGAATATATGCCCCATGGTTTGGTCTGCAGGAGGGTACGCAGAGACTCATTGAATGAATCACATAAGGATGAAGAGGATTAAATGTTAACATTTGATCAACAAATACTTTAATCTTCAATCTTAATCCTTTTGCAATGGTGTGAGCCATAAGACATAATGATTGTTTAAAAAAAGTTAGGCCTACATTTTTTGGTTTGTTCATTTGAGACAGTGGACTATATATATGTATTATTAGGACCTGATTTGTAAAATAAAAGCTTACTAAGATTACTTGAGATCCTTGTTCTGCAGCTCTGTGTGAGTGTCCAGTCCAGTCAGGCGATGCTGGGTTTCACACCAAATGTGTTTGTCTCGCTGAACCTCCGGGACCCTGCGCCAAGTGAATTAATGGGGGGAATAAAGTGTCCCTGTTGTGTTTAGCCCCTGCTTGTGTGGAAGCAGCAGCGGTCGGTCATCAGGCAATGTGGAGGCTGAGCGGACATTACTGTTGGATGTCTATAAAAACAGGCTTGGTCCACTCACCGTGAGCTGCTGTAGCTCTGAACTGGCTCTTCTGTAGAAGAATGCTAAAATCCCCTCAGTGTTGGTTAGGACACGATGGACAGGTGTCTGCTTGTCATGGTGGCTTGAGTTTTCAAAATTGCTGAGACCCCAGATAGCAGTATCAGTAAGAAATCTATTGGCTATAATTTAAATATCTTGAAATGTATATAAGAACTAAGATAATTGTTTTTCTCACATTCTCTTCATGTACTGCTAATGGAAAAAATGGTGACCTCGTGTTGCTGTGGTCATTATCTTTACATGTGCCTATATATTGTGAGTATAGTGCTGACAACTCCTACAGTAGCTTGGTTTTGTAAGGGGGAGACAGGGCAGAGACTGGGTGCTTGTCTGCAGTATATCCGTCAGTAAGAGGGAGTTTTCTGAGGAAACTCTGGACACGGCCTGTGTGAAAAATCAAGCCTTAATGCATTCCAGTTGTCAAAATAGTTTCCATGTTCTGCCCTGTTTTTACAGCTCCCCTGTGACATTCAACCTTGATGGGGATAGTAGGAAACAAGCGGGTGTTGGCATATTCAGCTAGAGCAGGGATGGACAATTGGCGGCCCCCCTTTTGTAGGCTTGCGGATCGATTTACAAAAATGAAAAAAAATAACGCAGGCCCCACTTACCTCAGAGTTCGAAAAGTAGAATACACAAGGTGCAATTTAGAAATTTGGTTGTGCATCAGCTATTTTTTTATGACTGTCAGTGACTCATTTTGTCAGTCACTGACAGTCAGTCAATTAGCCCATGCCAGCTAACAATTTTGTTAGATTGGTAAATTAGTCAAGCCATGTATCTAAACTTGTAGTAATCATGGTTGAATTACCGACGGGGGGGGGGGGGGGGGGCATTGATTTTGTTATTCACCTGCACTCAGATATATTAAAACGGCAAACATTTCTCTCGCCCAAGACAAAATTGCAGAAAACTTATTTTAAAACGTCAACATTCTCTCTACGCCTCAAAGAAAATGTGTGCATTATGTGTAGAATTGCAGGAAACTAACTCTAAAATGTATTTTTTTCCTTTCCGCTGTCGAGGGTGGCCCCCCCCTAAAATCTTTTGCTCGCAAGGTTGGGGGCCAACAAATTTTCACTTTGGGCCCCAAAAAGGCTAGTGCAGGCTCTGACTGCATGTGTGGGTATGGATGTGGGTACGCAGACCGGGAAGCCATTGCGGCCCCTCATGATGAGTTGAGATATTTTGAGGAGATTGAGGGATTGAGAGAATTAGATGGGGAAAATTGGAGTATGTGACCATCCAGGATATTTAGATATGTTAAATGGCAATATGGGGCAGGTAGTGTTCTCCTGGCATCCTCCAAACCCAGATTCGTCCGTCGGACTGCAAGATGGTGAAGCTTGGGGGTTTCCCCTGCTCTAGAGTCCAATGGCGTCGAGCTTTACATCACCAGCCGATGCGCATCAAGCATTGCTAAGAGCTGCTGGCAAACGCAGAAAAGTGCTGTTTGAATGAATGCTTACGAGCCTGCTGCTGCCTACCACCGCTCAGACTGCTCTATCAAATATCAAATCATAGACTTAATTATAATAAACACAGAAATACGAGCCTTTGGTCATTAATATGGTCAAATCCGGAAACTATCATTTTGAAAACAAAACGTTTATTCTTTCAGTGAAATATGGAACCATTCTGTATTTTATAGAATGGGTGGCAACCCAAATTTTAAATATTACTGTTACATTGCACAACCTTCATTGTTATGTCATAATTATGTAAAATTCTGGCACATTAATTACGGTCACACAGTTCGCAACAAGCCAGGCGGCCCAAACTGTTGCATATACCCTGACTCTGCTTGCACTGAACGCAAGAGCAGTGACACAATTTCCCTAGTTAATATTGCCTGCTAACATAAATTTTTATAACTAAATATGCAGCTTTAAAAATATATACTTCTGTGCATTGTTATGGTTAGGTACATTTGTACAACGATTGTGCATTTTTCGCGAATGCACTTTTGTTAAATCATCACCCGTTTGCCGAAGTTGAAGTAGGCTGTGATTCAATGATAAATGAACAGGCGCCGCAGGGATTATATGCAATGCAGGACAAGCTAGTTAACTACACATGGTTGATAATATTACTAGGTTAACTAGTGAGTATTGATTGTTTGTTTTTTATAAGATAAGTTTAATGCTAGCTAGCAACTTACCTTGGCTCCTTGCAGCCACAAGATCCTTTTGACGCTGCACTCGCGTAACAGTTGGTCAGCCTGCCACGCAGTTTCCGCGTGGATTGCAATGTAATCGGCATCCAAAAAGGCGGATTCTTTTTATTTTCATGAAACTTTGATATCGGCCCTAATTAATCGGTCGACCTCTAGTCCACATTCTTGTGTGTGTGTGTGTGTATATATATATATATATCAGTTGAAGTCTGAAGTTTATATACACTTAGGTTGGAGTCATTAAAACTCGTTTTCCAAACACTCCACAAAATTATTATTAATAAACTATAGTTTTGGCAAGTCGGTTAGGACATTACTTTGTGCATGACACAAGTAATTTGTCGAACAAATGTTTACAGACAGATTATTTCACTTATAATTCACTGTATCACAATTCTAGTGGGCCAGAAGTTTACATACACTAAGTTGACTGCCTTATAAACAGCTTTGAAAATTTCAGCAAATTATGTCTTGGCTTTAGATGCTTCAGATAGGCTAATTGACATCATTTGAGTCAATTTGAGGTGTACCTGTGGATGGATTTCAAGGCCCACCTTCAAACTCAGTGCCTCATTGCTTGACATCATGGGAAACAAAAGAAATCAGCTAAGACCTCCTCAGAAAAATAATTGTAGACCTCCACAAGTCTGGTTCATCCTTAGGAGCAATTTCCAAATGCCTGAAGGTACCACATTCATCTATACAAACAATAGTACGCAAGTATAAACACCATGGGACCACGCAGCCGTCATACTGCTCAGGAAGGAGACGCGTTCTGTCTCCTGGAGATGAATGTACTTTGGTGCGAAAAGTGCAAATCAATCCCAGAACAACAGCAAAGGACCTTGTGAAGATGCAGGAGGAAACAGGTACAAAAATATCTATATCCAAGCTGAAGAACACTATCCCAACCGTGAAGCACGAGGGTGGCAGCATCATGTTGTGGGGGTTCTTTGCTGCAGGAGGGACTGGTGCACTTCACAAAATAGATGGCATCATGAGGAAGGACAATTATGTGGATATATTGAAGCAATATCTCAAGACTTCAGGCAGGAAGTTAAAGCTTGGTCGCAAATGGGTCTTCCAAATGTACTATGACCCCAAGCATACGTCCAAAGGTGTGGCAAAATGGATTAAGGACAACAAAGTCAAGGTATTGGAGTGGCCATCACAAAGCCCTGACCTCAATCCTATAGAAAATTTGTGGGCAGAACTTAAAAAGCGTGTGCGAACAAGGAGGCCTACAAACCTGACTCAGTTACACCAGCTTTGTCAGGAGGAATGGGCCACAATTTACCCAACTTATTGTGGGAATCTTGTGGAAGGCTACCTGAAACGTTTGACAAAGTTAAATAATTTAAAGGCAATGCTACCAAATACTAATTGAGTGTATGTAAATTTCTGACCCACTGGGAATGTGATGAAAGAAATAAAAGCTCAAATAAATCATTCTCTCTACTATTATTCTGACATTTCAGATTCTTAAAATAAAGTGGTGATCCTAACTGAACTAAGACAGGGAATGTTTACTAGGATTACATGTCAGGAATGGAGAAAAACTGAGTTTAAATGTATTTGACTGAGGTGTATGTAAACTTCTGACTTCAACTGGATATATAGATAGCTATAATAGAGTGATTCTAAACAAATTGAGATTTTCAAAGGTATTCTGTATTTTTGCTGTTGCCTTTTTATTAAACATTGGTGATTTTTCATGCTCATAAGGCTGTTAACGAATCACCTAGATGGGTCCCTACGTTAGTACTTTCGTAGTCTTCTGATTTGAAGAATGGCCTAATGATATCCAGTGCAGGCTATCTCTCACTCAGTCAGATAATCTCTCTCAGTGGTGGTTTATCTTGTTTGTGGTCACCGTAATGTGTGTAAAGAGTGTCTTTGCCTGCAGTGCCATCCATGTAATCGGTTTTACAAGTAAATAAAAGCATAAATATTATTAACGTTGGCTTTGATCGATGTGGTTGGATATAGAGAGAAAGCAGTGTCTGAAATAAATATTTTCTGCTTCGTCCGTCATTTCCCCTGCTGTGCTCTACAGTGTCACCTAGCTAGATTCACTCTAACAGGAATCCAGTCTCTGGATTGATCCCTTTACAAGAAAGCTATTCCTGAGTGCTTTCCTATATGGGAAAGAAATGTCAAGCCCGACCAACAACCAACCATGCACTGCCTCTTCGATTTTGACAAATGTTCTGTTACTGCATTATACACCTCCTCACTCAATCACGTAATCCAGTGGTATTGGTAAACACCCCCCAGAGGTTGGTTTTGGCTTTTGCCCACAGGAAATGGGTTTGTTTTGGTGGTTTCATGACAGGCTCTGGTCTGGTGGTTCCTCTGGTCCTGGGTGCAGATCGCCTGGCCTGAGGGGGTGTACTGAGGGGGTGTTGGGGTGGCAATGTTTTGTCACGGTCTGGTTCGTGTCGGGTTCCATTGGGTAAAAGTTCAGTGGTCTGACCGAAACAAACCACAACTAACATGCAAATAAACACCAATAAAACGTTGAGGAGAGAGCTGTTTTCTGGTAATCAACATTGTTGCCATTGTGTGTCTATCCATGGTTACCCTGCATTATCAGCCATGTGGTATGAATGAAGGAATGACTGATGGCGGATGAAACTGCCCTAATGAAATAAAAGTAAAAACCAAACTGGTTTCCTCCATTTCCTTCACCCAATGTAGACATATCCACAGTGTACACTGACCGTAGGACTGAGGCCCTTGTGGTTTCAATGGCAATTCTTACTAAGCAGTCTTGTAATCTTGTGGTATTGAGAATGGTTTTGCTGAATTGGTTTATTGTCATGGATTCTTGAGCCTTGTGACTGTAATGTCCCTAGGCTGAGTTTTATAAAGCAACAGGATTGTCATTATTTCCTGGGTTTAAGATTATATCGATAGTGATCTGATTTTATCGTTGCCCCCAAAAATAATGATTTCCCCCTTAGTGCGAATGTTTGATAGTTATGTTAGATAAACAAACAATAAATAATCAGTGCTTGCTTGGGAAAATATCTCATTCATTTATTGTAGATGTCAACTTTTACACTACGGTTTACATTTTAGCAAACACTGTTATCCAGAGAGATTTACAGGAGTAATTACGGTTCAGTGTCTTGCTCAAGTGCACATCGACAGATTTTTTTACCTAGTCGGCTCGGGGATTCGAACCAGACACTTTTCAGTTACTGGCCCAACGCTCTCAACTGCTAGGCTACCTGCCTCCGGTATGCATGTATACATAGCTTTAGACAGAAAATAATTAGCAGCAATAAGCGAGTAAAGAATTCCTTTCATAACTATAGATAAAAGTTTACATTTACATGAAGTTATGAAGTGAGCTCATCGCAGTGTTCACTGTAATGACAATTGAACGGCTACTGCCAGAAGTCATTCCACACAAATCGAGTCAACAGAATAGATGGCCTTTTTGTTAAGACACACTGGGGCGCCAAGTTTTTTTTTTTTTTTTTGTTTAAGCCGCTGTCTACAAAGTGGGTTTGATAGATGAATCATCTGTGAATTCTGTACATCTGGTAAGAGTTAGGACATTTGGAGAAGACATTAGAAAAAAAATTGTTACTTGGAGAGGTACTGCGAAGTGGAGAACCCCCAAAACTGGCTGTCTGGCAAACAAGAGCATTCTTACCTTTCAAAAAACCTGCAATGGCCTGTGTCCACTGATTTAGTAGGAAACAGAGGGGTTCAGTACCTGCACATACATCCACACACACAGGCCTACATAACCTTATTTCTAAAGTTTGGCCCCATTCAGCTCTCCATGGATCATGGTGTAATTATTGCAGATAGTTTCTGTTTGCAAGAATAATAAACATTAGGCAGGGGAAGTCCGTATTCTAATGATCAGTCATTTTCTTCACTTTGAAGTACAGTACGTACGATCAGCGGCCTGTGGAAAGGGAACTGAAACAATACCCCCTCAAAATGTGACTTATGTTCTTTCAGATTCATTGGTAAAGCTAATTTCCTTTTGGAGTCTGGCGACCATATAACACATTAGGATTTTCTATCAAACTCCAGTCCGTGTGTGTGCATGAGACTGTATGTGTGTGTGCTGTGTGCTTCCCCCCTCATGCGTCTTGGCTGGCGTCTTCGGGCCTGAGTTCATGCTAGTGTGGACCGTGCTGCAGCCCCATGCCCCCCCCCCCCCCCTCTGTTTGTTTGGACTGCCTGCTCCGTACCGAACCAAGAGCACCCTGGGAAAGGACCTGCATGGCTCCAAGATGTGTGCCTACCTCAGAGACTTCAGAAAACAGAGACATTCTCCCTCTGACTTAACTTTGCTCACAGGCTGTAGCCTAGCTAGCAGACCTTGTTTGTTGCCTGGAATTGCTGCCGGAAAATCTGCAATGCAAGCCATGCTGTTGAAATATGCTGATCCCATCAGCCCACATATCTGCTGCTCTCAAATGTGCTCTGTAGAGATGTGCCGACTACAGCCCATTTATCACATCTAGTACCGGTAGGTGTTTGCACCAGGCTGAATTGTGATCATAGATACTACGCAGGCATTTTGTGCCACTTTTTAAATCACTTTTTAAATGTTTGTTTGTGGCTGCTTTCACTGTCTTGTCCCTCTCTCTCTCTTGCCTATGTTTTGCTGAAGTCTAAAATGGTGGGGTGGTGTTGGTATTACTCCTGTGTACACGGGGGGAGGCTCTCTACGCCTCCGTCTGGCTTGCCCTCTGTTTGGCCTATAGGAGCTCTCTTCTTCTAGCTCCTCCACAAACAGAAGGTTATTCTTTAACTATTTTATGGCTGTTTGAAAACGGACCACATTAAAGCTCCGCTGTTTCCCAGCTGCACAACAAAGGCCCTATCGCTGACATCACTTCACACTTCCAAAGAGCGAAGTTCACACTCATCTTATCAGCAATAGAGATGGGTAGATAAAGACGATTCCAGTCTACAAACTCAACCCCCCTTCACTTCCGCATTCTGCCTTGGATTAGGAGGGCATTGTCATAAAAAATGATATCATCCCCCTGCTTTTTATTTAATTTAACCTTTATTTCTTCTTTGACAGAATACAAAATAAGGAGATTTTTCTCTATTTTCTTTTAGGTAGTAATGATGGGTTTCTGTTGCTCCAACAGTGTAGTAGTGTAATGGTTTAAGTCTAGTGCGGTTGGACTCTTAAAGTATTTTCAGAGGTTTTCGAGGCAGGTCAGTGTACTTCGTCACACAGGTTTTATAGTTTTATTGCTGCTTTTAATGGTGTCTCAGAGTGGCTAAGCTAATGTTGCTATAGCTGACCTCTACCCTTCCGATCTCTGCCAAACTGTGTTGCTATTGATTGATCTGAGCTCTCTAGAGTAGACTGTGTTTCAGGGCAACAGGTGGACTGGGAAGTGGCAGTGGCTAAACTGGCCAGGCCCATTCAAAAAGTATTCAGACCCCTTGACTTTTTCCACATTGTTACATTACAGCCTTATTCTAAAAATGGATTTAATTTTTAAAAATCTCATCAATCTACACACAATACCCCATAATGACAAAGGGAAAACAGTTTTTTATTTTTATTTTGCAAATGTGTATATAAAACAAAAGAACATACCTTATTTAAATAAGTATTCAGACCCTTTGCTATGAGACTCGAAGTTGAGCTCAGGTGCATCCTGTTTCCATTGATCATCCTTAAGATGTTTCTACAATTTGAATGGAGTCCACCTGTGGTAAATTCAATTGATTGGACATGATTTGGAAAAGCACACACCTGTCTATATAAGGTCCCACAGTTGACAGTGCATATCAGAGCAAAAACCAAGCCATGAGGTCGAAGGAATTGACCGTAGAGCTCCGAGACAGGATTGTGTAGAAGCACAGATATGAGGAAGGGTACCAAACAATGTCTGCAGCATTGAAGGTCCCCAAGAACACAGTAGCTTCCATCATTCTCTCTCCTTCCAGTTCTCTGCTGCCAATGACTGGAACGAACTACAAAAATCTTTGAAACTGGAAACACTTATCTCCCTCACTAGCTTTAAGCACCAGCTGTCAGAGCAGCTCACAGATTACTGCACCTGTACATATCCCATCTATAATTTAGCCCAAACAACTACCTCTCCCCCTACTGTATTTATTTATTTATTTTGCTCCTTTGCACCCCATTATTTATATCCCTACTTTGCACATTCTTCCACTGCAAATCTACCATTCCAGTGTTTTACTTGCTATATTGTATTTACTTCGCCACCATGGCCTTTTTTTTTTGCCTTTACCTCCCTTATCTCACCTCATTTGCTCACATTGTATATAGACTTATTTTTCTACTGTATTATTGACTGTATGTTTGTTTTACTCCATGTGTAACTCTGTTGTTGTATGTGTCGAACTGCTTTGCTTTATCTTGGCCAGGTCGCAATTGTAAATGAGAACTTGTTCTCAACTTGCTTACCTGGTTAAATAAAGGTGAAATAAAATAAATAAATACAAATTCTTAAATGGAAGAAGTTTGGAACCACCAAGATTTCCTAGAGCTGGCTGCCCGGCCAAACAGCAATCAGGGGAGAAGGGTCTTGGTCAGAGAGTTGAACAAGAACCTGATGGTCACTCTGACATAGCTCCAGAATTCCTCTGTGGAGATGTGAGAACCTTCCAGAAGGACAACCATCTCTACAGCAGTCCACCAATCGGGCCATTATGGTAGAGTGGCAAGACGGAAGCCACTCCTCAGTAAAAGGCACATGACAGCCCACTTAGAGTTTGCCAAAAGGCACCTAAAGGACTCTCAGACCATGATAAACAAGATTATCTGGTCTGATGAAGCCAAGATTGAACTATTTGGCCTGAATGCCAAGCGTCAAGTCTGGGGGAAACCTGGCAACATCTCTACGGTGAAGCATGGTGGTGGCAGCATCATGCTGTGGGGATGTTTTTCAGCGTCAGGGACTGGGAGACTAGTCAGGATCGAGGTAAAGATGAACGGAGTAAAGTACAGTGTGGTCCAGAGTGCTCAGGTACATCTACAAACCTGTTTTTACTTTGTCATTATGGGGTATTGTGTGTAGATTGATGGGGAAAAAACGATTTAATACTTTTCAGAATAAGGCTGTAACGTAACAATATGTGGAAAAAGTCAATGGATCTGAGGGATTTCCAAATTCACTGTATTTTTTTTATACGTTTTTATTTTCTTTAACTAGGCAAGTCAGTTAAGAAAACATTCTTATTTACAACGACGGCCAAACATGGACGACGCTGGGCCAATTGTGCACCGCCCTATGGGACTCACAATCACGGCCGGATGTGATACAGCCTGGATTCGATCCAGGGACTGTAGTGACACCGCTTGCACTGAGATGCAGTGCCTTAGACCGCTGCACCACTCGGGAGCCCCACTGTAATTCTTAGACAAGTCTGTTTTAAAACGTCAGGGCCTGGCCATCCTCCACTCCCACCTTCACCTCAGTTGATCCTGGTTGTACAAGTCGTTAAATGCTTTAGGTGGATAGGAGCTGGGTCTGGTTTAACGCAGGGGTCGTTGGCTGTGGCGATGAGGGTGAGAACCTCGGAGAGTCCTAAGACCAGGACTTGGCTACACTAGACTAGAGCAGGCCAAGTCTTTCAGTATTTTGTTGAAAGCTAGACATGAATTACCTTGCTAAGTACGTTGGGCTGTGGTCTTGATCATGCTGACTAATGTTAAACAAGCCTGCTCATTTAGATAAACAGTGCCATGCAGTGGAATGCACCATTCCTGAGTTTCAGCAGAATAATATATTTATAGCGTTCGCCACACTCAGATTTATCCTACCTTTCAGAATGTGTTTTTGGACTGTTAAATTGACCACGTAGATAATTGAGGATATTTTTTTTATTTTTTTTAAATGTCTAAAAGAAAATCAGCCCTTACACACGCTTACTTTTTAATCTCTAGATCTGTTTGCTGAGTTGCTTTAGGACTTTTTTCTGCCCGCTAGCCTTCCACTCTGTTTTGCTGCTATGGTATGGCAGGCTCTGGAGAGCATTAGCTCCTGTCATTGGGGCGTAACCCCACCCCTTCTACTCGTGACTGTAGAGGAGAAGGAAACGGTGGCATTATCACTGGCTGCTCATACAGTAGGTGTTAAAACACAGTGAAAGTTATCTGATCAGATAACAAGAAAATGAAGCACAATAAAGAGAACACAATTCTGAAGTTGCGTAAACACTCCCTTCCCCTTGGCCTATCGGTATACTGGGAATACACACAGACACATACACAGTTTGTTTGTTATTGTGGCCCTCTGGCACCAGTACGGCAGGTTTTGTTCTTAAATGTGACCTTCTTTCTTCACTCTACTCTAAATGGACAACAGCAAACAATGAAATGTTTTACATTTCTGTAGTATCCTATACCCCCATAGCACAAGCATTTTCTTACACCTGAAACCTGTTTTAGGGGGCATGACAGCAGCCTTCCTCTCTGAGTTGTTGTTTTATTGGTTGTTTTTCCATGAGGAGCACTCCAGTTAGGCATAAGCTTCATTATCCTCCGTTTGTACCAACCGGGGCCTTGTTAAAGGCTGGCGTGGATTTTCTGTGGAAGAATACTGCGGTCGGTGTTACTCGCTGCCCTGCGGCGGTGTTCTCAGCTGTATTTGTAGCCCCGGCCGGCCCAGCCTGGCGGACAAAACCCAGGGATTTTTCACTTTGCTTCAGTATAATGAGGTAATTGCCTCCTGTAGCAGGGACAGCAATTTTGCAATCTGGCATAATGGTGGCAGGAGGGCCCAGCCAATGATCAGCCCACCGCCCTGTCAGAGCTCTGCCTGCGGGGCACACGCTACCATTTATCTCCTCACACACACCTACTGTAGAGAGAGAAACTTATCTCCACAGACACTGGGAGAGGGAGCTAGAGAGCAGGTAATGTGTTGGAATAGAGAGAGAGGTAAAAGGGGAGGCAGATGTGCAACATGTGGGACCTGTGACTATTTGAAGAATGCCTTTTTTATTATCATTCCAATTTTCTCGCAAGTCTGATGGGTTCGTTTAACCTTGTACTCTGTGGCAACCTGTAGTGAAAGTGTGTTGGAAAGAGCAGTTCTCCCAGACCCTGTTTAGAGCAAAGCGGCCTGCTGAAGCTGTGCAGGCTGCCTGCCACCAGAGGAAGCAGCAGGAATGTGGTGCGTCAGGTGAATCTGTCCCCAGACTCTGGGAACAAGCAGCCATCTCTCCACAGGCTTGTGAAACATTCCTAGCCCATCTCTCATGTCTGGAGGCAACCTGGGCTGTGGGCTCCTTTTGTCTCAGAGCAGACCTCACTAAAACACTGCTTTCCCTAGTAGACTGCAGCCCCCACTGTCTGCTGACAAGAAGTAGGAGATTAAACGTGTGTGTATATGTGTGTGTGTACGCCCATTTGTTTGTGAGAGACATTTTGTTTATGAGTGTATTTGGCTCACAGGATTTTCTACAGTTTGATGAACTCTGTCTGGTTATTAGTAATCTCTCGTGGACAGATCTATGTAAACATAACTGATAGGCTACCATAGAATCTGTCACCATCCTTTGTGAGGGTGAAGACTTCGCAAACCAGAAATCTCCATTTCTAACACGCTTATCACCAGAACCCTAATCAAGCATCTGACCAAATTACACACAATTTTACTTCTGGGTTAACTGAGAATTGGCTACTAGTAACACTATCTCTGAACAAATCACAATTTAATGTTATCACAGTGCCAGTGAGGTGGTGGCTATTTAATGCATGGTTACTCTAAACTGAAAATGGACTTGTACACAGATTGATGGCTGTGGGCTACATTGTGTAAACCAGGGATGGGCAACTTTGAAGGGGGTGGGTGCCACAAAAAAAAGTCATCATGAGAGGCCGCAGTTGCTTGCGGGTCTGCATACCCGCATCTGCAAAGTTAATTGTGTGCAATTGTACACATTTTGCCAAAGGGTATAGAGATAATGTTGCCGTTTTAAAGCAGGTTTGCTGCAATTCTACACATTTTGCCATAGGGTGGAAAGAAATGTTTGCAGTTTTAAATATATCTGAGTGAGACTGACTAACAAAATCAATGGGGCCCCCCCGGCCGGTAATTCGACAGCTGCCCGCTAGACTAATTCACCAATGTAAAATATGTTAGCTGACATGGTCTAATTGAGTGACTATCAGACACTTAGATAACAAACTGCTGATCCACAACCACATCTTGAAATTGCACCTTGTATTCTATTTGAACTTGCAACAGTGAGTTGAGACCCCGACTGAGTTTCAAATATTATTATTTAGATTATTTTGTATTTATTTATCTGAGAGCTGCCAGTTGTGTGTCCCTGGTGTAAACCAAGCCAGACACAATATTGATTGGGAACCCCTGAAACAGAACTAAAATGGGAATACAGGGTTGTCACAATGTTATAGGGAGGTGGCACAGTTGAAAGAACACATGAAATGGAGGTTCTGGTGGTGAGTGTGTCAACAAGACTAATCAGCTTGTTTTGTTCCTCAGAAATCTTGGCCACAACAAGTTGACAGCCATTGATGTCGAAGTCTTCTCAAACCTCCCAAACCTACGAGAGCTGTAAGTACCTCAGACCTCGCTGTCTCTCTCTCTGTCACTGTCTGTGTGTGTGCGTTCATCTTCTCTCAACCAGGAGTTCCCCTTGGCTGTGTGTGTGGGGACTGGGCTCAGCCTTTTCAATGGCTGTCATTCAGAACAGAATAGGATCGATTGGCAAGCAGACAACTAATCTATGAATGCATTGGGGCGGCAGGTAGCCTAGTGGTTAGAGCATTGGGCCAGTAACCGAAAGGTTTCTGGATCGAATTCCCGAGCTGACAAGGTAAAAATCTGTTGTTCGGCCCCTGAACAAGGCAGTTAACCCACTGTTCCCCGGTAGGCCGTCATTGTAAATAAGAATTTGTTCTTACCTGACTTGCCTAGTTAGCGATAGGCCTAGCAGGCTTCCCAATGCTAGCGTTAGAGGGGGCATCAATGATGTTCTTACTGGACAGTACCCTGAACAAACACCGCAGTAGATCGGCATCTCACACAATCACTTACACTCACCATAATAGTCAGGCCCCTTACTGATATGGTACATTTATTCTCAGTCACATACACTAAACATTATCTTATCCTTGGATGTATCGTCTTGAAATTAGTCCAATTGAGGATATTAAGCTTTCTCCATTACCTGACACCACACAGGCCGAAACTTGGCTTGTGAATATCTGATACGCTCAAGAGGGTCTATCTCAACCCAGGCAGGGAGGGCACAGACACGGACACCTGTCAGAGCCCAAGCGCACACACTAGCCTGACACCGCTTCATCCATCCATGTTTTTACGCGCAAGCAATTCTGTTGTACATGAATGATTCAGATGCACTCTGGCACCATGTTGATCCACTTCCTTATTAGACTACGACACTGTGAGGAAACCTCATGTCCGCAAGTTCACTTCCAAATACAACTTGGTCAGTCAATTCACAGCAGTGTTATCTTAATACAATGTTCTGTTACTTTCTCCTTTCCATCCATTCTGTCCTCTAACATCACTGCTTCTATGTTTCCCTCAGGCGCCTGGACCATAATGAGCTGACGTCCATCCCTGATCTAGGACCGGCTGTGTCTAAGATCGCTTCCCTCTACCTGTGAGTACACATTTAATTTACCACCATGGGGATGTCAAGCTGGCATCACACTGTCCCTCACCGAATTGTCAATGTTTGTTTGAGTGCAAGTTTAGTTATGACCAAGAATACTAGTGAGACACTCTTTCTTGTTGAATTGCTATGCTATGACGGTAGTATGGTGTAACGTTGACCGTGCGGAGCACTAAGAAAGTGCTCCAGAGTTCTATCCTGGTTAAAGTTGTAAAACTGCCTGGAGGGACTGCCTATGCTGGCATCTCACAGGAGATTTACTGCCCTATTTGGAAAGAGCTGCTGTGTGTGTGTGCTGTGTGTTACAGCTGTGAGCCTAGTGGCCCCCTTGACAGACAGACACACAATTGTGACACTGTTCTGCTTGCTTGGCCTACAGAGTAAGTAAGTACTTGTTGTTTTTCCGACAGTTCACCTCTCATGGTGGCTAAGGAACATTCAATCATCTCACTCAACCTCAAACAGGAGAGAAAGCTCATAGGTTCTGTCTTAACCGTTACCATTATAGACAATTTGCAGCCTGCTTGTCTGTTGGTATAACACCCACTTCAATGCGCTCACTCGTGGTTGTAACAGTCCAGCAGGTTCCTGTAAAACTGACCATCACTATGCATCACTTTCAGTGTTTGTAATAGTCATCCCTGCCTCTCCCTGTGTATCATCCGTCAGCCCCTCAAAATAGGCTGTGTAGTGTTCTCACTGTAACTGTCTCCAAGCACTTTGTCAGATTTGTGACAAGGTTCTAATTCGGCGATATGTGAAACTTCCTGTCAAACATTAGGATACAGTTAAAGTCTGAAGTTAACATACACTTAGGTTGAAAAACTCATTTTTCAACCACTCCACAAATTTCTTGTTAACAAACTATAGTTTTGGCAAGTCGGTTAGGACATCTACTTTGTGCACGACACAAGTCATTTTTCCAACAATTGTTTACAGACAGATTATTTCACCTATAATTCACTGTATCACAATTCCAATGGGTCAGAAGATTACATACACTAAATTGACTGTGCTTTTAAACAGCTTGGAACATTTCAGAAAATGATGTCATGGCTTTAGAAGCTTCTGATAGGCTAATTGACATCATTTGAGTCAATTGGAGGTGTACCTGTGGATGTATTTCAAGGCCTACCTTCAAACTCAGTCCCTCTTTGCTTGACATCATGGGAAAATCAAAAGAAATCAGCCAAGACTTCAGAAAAAAATGTGTAGACCTCCACAAGTCTGGTTCATCCTTGGGAGCAATTTCCAAACGCCTGAAGGTACCACCTTCATCTGTACATGGGACCACACAGCCTCATTACCGCTCAGGAAGGAGATGCGTTCTGTCTCCTAGAGATGAACGTACTTTGGTGCGAAAAGTGCAACTTAATCCCAGAACAACAGCAAAGGACCTTGTGAAGATGCCGGAGGAAATAGGTACAAAGGTATCTATATCCACAGTAAAGCGAGTCCTATATCAACATAACCTGAAAGGCCGCTCAGCAAGGAAGAAGCCACTGCTCCAAAACTGCCATTAAAAAGCCAGACTACGGTTTGCAACTGCACATGTGGACAAAGATTGTACTTTTTGGAGAAATGTCCTCTGGTCTGATGAAAAAAAAATAAAATAGAACTGTTTGGCCATAATGACCATTGTTATGTTTGAAGGAAAAAGAGGGATGCTTGCAAGCAGAAGAACACCATCCCAACCGTGAAGCACGGGGGTGGCAGCATCATGTTGTGGGGGTTCTTTGCTGCAGGAGTGACTGGTGCAGTTCACAAAATAGATGGCATCATGAGGGACAATTATGTAGATGATATATTGAAGCAACATTTCAAGACATCAGTCAGGAAGGTAAAGCTTGCTCGCAAATGGGTCTTCCAAATGGACAATGACCCCAAACATACTTCCAAAGTTGTGGCAAAATGGCTTAAGGGCAACAAAGTCAAGGTATTGGAGTGGCCATCACAAAGCCCTGACCTCAATCCTATAGACAATTTGTGGGCAGAACTGAAAAAGCGTGTGCGAGCAAGGAAGCCTACAAACCTGACTCAGTTACACCAGCTCTGTCAGGAGGGATGGGCCAAAATACACCCAACTTATTGTGGGAAGCTTGTGGAAGGCTACCCAAAACGTTTGACCCAAGTTAAACAATTTAAAGGCAATGCTACCAAATACTAATTGAGAGTATGTAAACTTCTGACTCACTGAATGTGATGAAAGAAATAAAAGCTGAAATAAATCATTGTCTCTACTATTATCCTGACATTTCACATTCTTAAAATAAAGTGGTGATCCTAACTGACCTAAGACAGGGAATTTTTACTAGGATTGAATGTCAGGAATTGTGAAATGGAGTTTAAATGTATTTATGTAAACTTCTGACTTCAACTGTATGTTGGAGGTTCAGTTTGAAGGGAAAAAATCTGCTTTGTTTTCTGTGAGTTTTCATTGCCTCTTAAAGTATTGTGCTTGATTCTAGGTCACTGTAAAGCCTCAACAAGGTTTTCAGTTAGGCTATGTGTTTGAAGTGACTGCTAGTTCAGGAGACTGCGGTTCGTAGCTCTACTCTTTGCTCGGGACAAGCTTCTTTTTTTGGCCTGATTCTCAGCCTGTTGCTATGGGAAGCTCAGTGCATGATGGGAAGAGGCATATCTTTCCAAAGCTGCAGAGCTGAAAGGAGTATAACCTGCAGCTGGGGCTGTCACTCACAGGGCTTACTGTAAAAAGGTGACAGGAAGGGTTGGGGGATGGGAAAGGGCTGGCTCAGGATGACATCACTGTTACCGCCACAAGGCGGGCGTTTGGAGGTGGGAAGTACTGGAGCTCAGATTTTGCCCACAAGTAACCCCACCTCACCAGCTCCCCCCCCCCCCCCCACACACACACCTTCTGGTCTGTTTGTTAGGCTGATCCTGGCTGGATGGAAGTGGGGACTAAATTCCTCTGCCCGTGGTGGAGAGCGACAGGAATGCTGTCAGACAGCAGTGCTGTGTGAGACTGCAGCCGCAGTGCGAGGGGGGGAGAGGAAGGAGAGAGAAAGGGTGCTAGAACAGAGGGTTGTCTGTCACCATACCCTGACCTGCGCTGGCTTCTCTCTGGGCTGAGAGGAGAGGAAGAGCTGATGGCCACAGTGAGATCAGCGTCTGTGTTCCACTCTATTATGTTAGCCCTTCAACCAGCTGGCCTCCTCTCCTCCAACAGGGTTTCTGAAGCAGCGTGTGGTGATTCTCTCTGAGAAGACCAGGCACTTTCTTGTTTTCTCTTTGTCTCGCTACCTCTCTCTCTCCCCATATCACTCGTTCTCTCTCCCACACGCCCATCGGTTCTTTTGATCCTCTAACTTGTGGAGTTCATCATGCAGATCATCCAGTCAGAGCGGCCCTAACCAGCTAATCTGTGTGGCCGCGGGGCTTTGGCTTGGATTAATCACTGCTCTCAGATCAGCCATGGCCCCACCCCGGCCCGGGGCTCCCACACTCCCACAATGCACCTGGCATCCTGCTCTCCCAGAATGCAGCAGGGCTCCCACGCTCCAACAATGCCACAGCAGGCCACCAAACCCCCATAGAATCACATGGGCCAGGGGAGAGTGAGACTTCTCCATTGTCCGGCATCCGCACTTCCAACTTCAAAGAGAGGTGTCAAAACAACTCCATGAAAATCACATGGTTAATGGGATGAAATGATTTAAAATAACTGTTCTATTGTCTTCATTCCCAACATCAAAACGAGGTAGAATCCACAAAGATCACACTGGAAATGGGAGAATGGCCAGTAGTGTAAACACTTTTATTATCAGCACCCTCAACATCAAAAGCAGTGTCAAAACCGACCCTAGGAAATTCAAATGGCTAAATGGATGATGAGATTTGGAATAAAGGGATCTGTTGAATGTACCCCAGACATCAAAGAGAGGGGGAAAGCCAAACCCCAAAATTGCATTGGCAATGAGATAATCAGAGTTTTATTAACAAACGTATTGTCTGCATCCCCCAGCATCAAACACAGCCCCCATCCCAGTCCCCAACTCTCCTCTTGCCCATCCTCTTGAGTGTCACACAGCTGGATTATTTTGGCTGTGGGAGAATGGGGTTGAGGAAAGTAAGAATGAGGAACTGTACTTGGAGGGAGAAGAGAGGGGACGGGAGAGCGGGACATTGATGTCAGCATCTGAGAGACAGAGAGATCCAGGCCAGCCTCGCCCTCCTGCTTGAGCCAAGACTGCCTAGTTTTTCCCAGCAAGGGTCAGCAGCTGTTGACCCTTCCTCACCCTCCCTCCTCACCCCTCCCTCCCTGTTCAGTAGAGCCTCAGTTCTCCCCCTGTCAGTCAGTCTCCCTAAGCCCTCCTCACTGTCTCTGGGCTTCCCAGGGGTTTCGTGTAGGTCAGGGAGGAGAGGGAGGGCCTGAGTCTCATCCTAAACCCTTTTCACCACTGTTTATCCAGGTGGGCTCTGGGCTGCTGTGGGACTCCACTCCCCTCATGGCCCAGAGTAAAGGGTCTACAGAGAGTCTTACTTGACCATCTGTGTGTTTTGTGTTTTGCTGCAGTTTGACTGCCGGAACACCTGTCTGGAAACACCAGAGGACAAACGTCCAATTTTTACCAAACACTGTTTGATGCTGGGTCTGGGAGTCGACTCTAAATTGGGTTCCTTGTGTCGTTTTACTCATGGCATGGGCTTTATTTGAAGTCAAATGTCATGTTGATTTCAGTTAGTGAAGAGAGTAGGAATGGAACTGACCCTGATCCTCTTGAGGAGACACGAATTCCAGGCAGGGATCAGCAGTTCCTGACGTGTGTGCGTGCTGTTGGGTTCAGGTCACATGGAGGGTTGTGTGTGGTGTGTCAGAGAAGGGGGTCAGTAACACTAGCCGTAGTGTCAGGGAGGTGCTACCGAGGCTGGGGTGTATACCGTATTTTAGTGTAGAACGGTGTTGATGCATGTACAGGTTGGGGTTTTTACCTTACCTTGTATGACAATATATCAATGTTTGGTTTGTTAATTGTGTTACTCTACTACACCGTGTGAAATGTCCGTTTTTATAGTTCGTTCTGTTTTGCTACTTACGTCGTCTCTCTCTCCCTCCCTCCTTCCACATACACCAAGCCCCACCCCGGTCACACATGGAAAGCAGGTTTTACTCTACCACGAGTCACTTGCAGTTCACATGCAGTGACAGTCTGCATGGTCAATGCTGCAGATGCAACAAGATGTTGGTGAAAACTATGCTGCTTTCCACTTTGCTGAATATAATTTGTTTAAAATTTAAATGTAACCTTTATTTAACTAGGCATGTCCGTTAAGAACATATTCTTATTTACAATGAAGGCCAAACCCGGACGACACTGGGCCAATTTTGTCCGCCCTATGGGACTCCCAATCTCGGCTGGATGTGATACAGCCTGGATTTGAACCAGGGACTGTAGGGACTGCACTGAGATACAGTGCCTTAGACCACTGCGCCACTCGGGAGCCCAAATTTACCCTATTAGTGTGTGTATCTTACGGTCTGCAAACAGCTAGTTTCTCTTCTTAGCAAGTTGTGGTAAAAATAAATTGTCAGCCGTTAATGCTAATCACCAGCTAGGTAACTAGCTAAATGTACTTAGTCCGAGCAAAGAGAGGAGCGGAATCAGAGAGGAATAGTCAAAGAGCGCAAATTTTTGCCACATCAAAGCTATATCAAGTAAGAGAAGGCATTTAATGTAACAACTAATTAGGGTCCATTGGAAAACACTGACCAACACTTTGGTTCCTACCCTGTCACAATAACCCCTCCCTGGCTTTTTCATTTGTTGTCAAGTGCCCATTATATTCCAACTTTTGGTTGACTTGTTGGTTGACTTTGGTTGACTTGTTGGTTTTATTGAACAGTATAAAACAGGATGGACAAAGCTCCATTTCAACCCTAGGGTCATGCACTACTTTTATTATTCAAAAAAGAGAAAATACCATCAAATACAGTCGTACTGCCTAAAATACGTAAAATATTGTGATATGACATTTTGGCCATATCGCCCCTCCTTACTGTGGTATGTGTGTCATTGAGCACAGGCTTTCATCCCTGCTCGGGTAGCACTGGCCTTCACTGGCTCCGCCTGCAATGGCAGGCTGAGGAAGAGTCAACCATTTGGACAACCGAAAAGAAGTCTGTATCTGTTTCCTGTCTGTCCGTGTCCGTGTGGATTTGTCTTTGTTTTGTATCTGTCTGTTCACGTGTTTGTGTGCATAAGTCTATATACATCTGTGTGGGAGTTTTGTCTTTGTATACTGTCTGTGTGTATGTCCTTCTGTGTGTGTGTGTGTGTGTGTGTGTGTGGTGCGGGGGAGGTCTGTATGCACATGTGTGTGTCTTTGTTATTTCCCCCTGTGCCAGTACTGGGCATAGGTACACAGGGGGAAGTGACTGGGATTCCTGTGCAGCTCTCTCCCTGTCCATCTGTCTGTCTGCAGGCTGTAGCTCAGAGGTGGATTTTTCCCATTCCTTCCAGCCAACACCAAAATAAACCACAGATGTGGAGAGAGACTGTGACCGACCATTCCTGCAGAGCAGAGAGCAAGCCAAAATAAAAATTAGCTTTTTAAAAACTCTTTCTCAGGCCTCCTACTGCAGGATTAACTGGACTGTCAGGAGGGACAGAGTTAGACCGTGCTTAAAATGTAAGTCCTTTCCTATAGCCAAGTCTTCCTCCATTTTATTTGGAAGTAGTCGGTTACATTTAACACCAATAAACAAGCCATGAACATCATAGTCACAAAAAATACCTTCTCTGATTAAGCTTTGCTTGGATCTATGTTTGTTGTAGCAAGACAATGTGTTGCTCAGGGTTGAGTTGGTGTCTGTTGGTTAGGGTTGGGTTGGTGTCTGTTGGTTAGGGTTGGGTTGGTGTCTGTTGGTTAGGGTTGGGTTGGTGTCTGTTGGTTAGGGTTGGGTTGGTTAGGGTTGGGTTAGTGTCTGTTGGTTAGGGTTGGGTTGGTTAGGGTTGGGTTGGTGTCTGTTGGTTAGGGTTGGGTCGGTGTCTGTTGGTTAGGGTTGGGTCGGTGTCTGTTGGTTAGGGTTGGGTCGGTGTCTGTTGGTTAGGGTTGGGTTGGGTTGGTGTCTGTTGGTTACCTTTACTTGAGCCCAAGCATCAGTATCAGTGTATGTTAACCTCTATGGCTCATCAAACTCTCAATAAGAATTTGTTCTTAACTGTATTGCCTAGTTAAATAAAGGTTACATCATTATTAAAGTGGCTAAAACTTTGCTCAACTTGGCTTTATCCAAGTGCTCTGAGAGAATAATTGGCTCATCAATCCAGAATATTCCGTGACTTGGCTGTTGGTGTCAGTCCGCAGGGGCCCTTGGGAGAGTTTGGAGAGGACCAGGGTTTCTTTGTAGACTCTCAAAATACTTGTTTGCCCCTGAAGCAGGGATACTCTGTGTGCTCTGTTCCTGAGTGGGTTTGGAGAAGAGGAGCGTTTGTGTGCTTTACTACTGCTTCTATAACAAACATCTGAAGTTGGTTGATAAGACTAGAAGCTTTGTTGTTCCTCTCCTCAGGTTCTGAACACATCTTATCCCCTGAAGATATACCCAACAAAAATATAAACGCAACATGTAAAGTGTTGGTCCCATGTTTCATGAGCTGAAATGAAAGATCCCAGACATGTTCCATATGCACAAAAGGCGTATTTATTTCAAATGTTCTGCACAAATGTGTTTACATCCCTGTTAGTGAGCATTTCTCCTTTGCCAATATAATCCATCCACCTGACAGGTGTGGCATATCAATTAGTTGATTAAACAGCATCATTATTACACAAGTGCACTTTGTTCTGGGGACAATAAAAGGCCACTCTAAAATGTGCAGTTTTGTCACACAATGCCACAGATGTCTGCAGTTATGAGGGAACGTGCAATTGGCGTGCTGACTGCAGGAATGTCCAACCGAGCTTTTGCCAGAGAATTGAATGTTAATTTCACTACCATATGCTGTCTCCAACGTTGTTTTAGAGAATTTGGCAGTACGTCCAACTAGCCTCACAACAGCAGACCACGTGTAACCACGCCAGCCCAGGACCTCCACATCCAGCTTTTTCACCTACAGGATCATCTGGGGGGGAGGGGGGGGTCTAAGGAGTATTTTGGTTTGTAATAAAACCCTTATGTGGGGGAAAAACATTATGATTGGCTGTGCCTGGCTCCCAAGTGGGACCCTGCCCAGTCATGTAAAATGCATAGATTAAGGCCTAATGAATTTATTTCAATTGACTGATTTCCTTTATATGAACTGTAACTCTGTAAAATCTGTGAAATTGTTGCGTTTATATTTTTGTTTAGTGTAGTTTTCTCCTAACAGTTTGTTGTTTTTCTTCCAGACACCACAATAAGATCCGCACCATCGATGGGAGGCGGATGAGAGACCTGATCTCCGTGGAAACACTGGACCTGAGCAACAATGACATCACAGAAGTCAGAGTTCAAGGTTTCCCCGCAGGTCTCCAGATCAAAGACCTGTAAGATCATCCTCTTAGCTCTCATGTCAAACCTTCTCTCCACGTTTCTCCTGTAGGAAATAAGAAATGCTGTGCCAACGTTATCAGGATAGGTCTAATTCTTGTCCATTTGAGGATCCCTGACAATGTGTTATTTTGTCTTCCAGGTACCTGAGCAACAACAAGATCCAGTTCCTGGAGGCCGGTGCTCTGGACCAGCTCTCCTCGACCCTGCAGGTTCTGAGACTGAGCCGGAACCGCATCTCCCAGGTCCCTGTCAAATGCTTCCAGCTGCCCAAGCTCACCCAACTGTGAGTACTGTGCCATACCACCCCCACAGACACCTCTCAGCTCACTGAAAAACATGTTTGTAAACTCTCCCTATTCGCCTTCTAGCCTATCCTCAACCACCATGAGATAAACAACCAAACTGACCTGGGCAGTTGTTAAAGAGATAGTGTATAGTCCCCACACAGACATCGGAGGGAAAGGAACATTGGAAAGTTGGAAAAATCTATGGAGGCTAACTCGTTTGACACAGTCACATTTGTTGAGGAGAGTGTTACCCTCTCCCCTCCAGTGTAGCAGCATTGGTAACATCAGACTGATACCATGGCTGATTTTTGTCCACTGTCCTGTGCCCATGGTAGGCTAGCTCTCTCCTCTCTCAGAGCCCTGTTCTCTGTCATTGTCTTCCCCTCCCCTGCAGCATGGGGCTAGGGTTGACCCATCCATACCTCAACACTCCCACTCTGGGGAGAAAAGACACATGTAACGGGAGTCTCCTCCATTGTAGACATGGCTCCCTTCTCTCCACAGCCCCCCAGCCCCCAGTTTTACCAGGTGGGTTTTGTTCCAACAGGTGTTCCCGGTGACATTGTATCTGAGAATGCTTGTGGCAACATGGAGGACACACAAAGACGCTGTGTGGATGTTTATTGTTCAACTGTGCTCCTGGGCTGTGATGTTAAAGCTCACACGCCAGGGGCACAGATCCACTGGTACAAAGCTATCGCAGAACTCTTTTGATACAGAAGGCAAAGGGCTTTTTTATCTCGCAGGGTCATTTGTATTTTTCCCTTTGCGTGTCCCAGTGAGATTACTCTAAGTACATTGAGAGGTTAACTGTTTACAGTCCATTCTCAACAGAAGTAGTCCTATTTTAGTTTGAGAAGTGAATGCAGATGCCCTGCCCTACAAGTCGGTGCTGTTTGAATGTTTTTTTTAATGACTTAGTTATAGCTCCTATAGTTAACCCTAGCATGGTTAATGAAGGTTTGGGATCATGTGTTGGGGTGCCCAGGTCAGAACGTGACCCTAGTCTGTAAACCCTCACCTCTGCTGTCAGGGGTACACATCGCTGGCCACAGGTGGAATAGATACCACCCGTGGAATGCCACTTATGTTTTTGTGGGGCCGAATGGTGTTAGTTACTTCAGGGTTTTCCATATTTCTCTCTCGTTTCTCTGCTCATCATTGCATCTCTCTCTCTAACTCCTTGCTGTGTTGTCCTGTCCTCTAGTGAGCTGAACAGGAACCGTGTGAGGCAGGTGGAGGGGCTGACCTTCCAGGGCCTGGCCAGTCTGGAGGTCCTCAAGCTGCAGAGGAACAACATCAGCAAGCTCACCGACGGAGCCTTCTGGGGCCTGGCCAAGATGAAAGTGCTGTAAGTAACATACACACATACGGCTCCTAACTCCCTGCCTAGCCTTGAGGACTAATTCAGATCAGTTGCACTCAAGAACTTGTAGGACCACTTTCTCCTACTCTACTCATAGGAGTTTCCACTCTTAACAATTGTTTCACAAGCAACTCTATGCTCTATTCTTATGAGCTGAACTATAAGAATGTGATTGGACAACCTGTAATGTCCTTACTCTTGTTTGATACCAAACTACATTACCCCTAATGCCTAGTCTGAACCTGTTTATGTGACCAACTCCTCCCTGCAGTCACCTGGACTACAACAGCCTGAAGGAAGTGAACAGTGGCTCCCTGTACGGCCTGTCCTCTTTGCTGCAGCTCTTCCTCAGCAACAATTCCATCTCCCACATCAACCCAGATGGCTGGAGGTTCTGCCAAAGGCTACGGGAACTGTGAGTATTCTGAGTGCCACATCAGAAACCTCCAAACCCCGGTTAACCATATCACTAAAAACCTCCCAACACCTAAAACCAAATTAGCAAAAACCTCCCAACCCTTGTAACTATAGCAACCAGCCCTACCTCACCCCCAGCCACTGAGAAACAAACGACAGTATTCATCCCCTAGCCTTCAGCTCCGGACCACAAGGTCTTACCCACAGCCTCCAACCATCAACCCCCTGTCTCATCTCATTGTTCCCCTACCGTTTACCTTTACCAGAGCTACATGAGTCACTTAGTGTTCAATACCACACGATAAGCCTGTTTATCCCATAATAAGCGGTAGGATTGACAGTACTTAAGCCCTCAGTACTGTATCCCGTCTCTCAGTCAGGTTGGTAAAGAGCGCGTAACCCTCTGTTGGTATGGATACAGGGTAATTGCAGGGGGATCTCCCTGTCTAATGAAGGAGATATTATTACTAGGACAACCTGTGGTTGGTTGACATACTTTAACCACTGTACTACTGTAGAGCTCCGCTCTGATCAGGCGTCGCTAACTGTACCATAAGGCTGTCTGTCAGGCTCCTGTGTGTCTGCGCACTGTGTCACTGTGTGTGTGTGAGAGAGACAGATTGCTCTGTGTATCTGTGTTGCCGACTCACTGCACTCAGTACGAGTCCGGGGTTATATGATTTTATTAGCGGGGCCATGATGACTGTGATATCAGAAGGATCCCGGAGGATAGTGGCTCAGTTAGCCCTCTGGTGTAGCAGAGAAGCTGTCTTTATGACCTGCCTGTTATTACATTCCGGATGAGACTGCAGCCTGCCTGACGGGGCATCACAGAGACTGCCCACACATGACTGACCACCCTAGCCCCCCTCGGAGAGGCGAAGCCCAGTCACTCACACAACAGACCATTTGAACACGCTCCCTGATAAACAAGACATGTTTATCACCACTGACACACCGTGTACCTACTTAGACAAGACCATAACTCTGGGAAAAGATGCCTTGAGAAGTGTCCATTTGTCCAACCGGAAATGTACATGAATTTTAAATGGTTTGTGTCCTGACTCCTTATCAAGCACGATAGGAAACTGCTGTGGATGAACAGATATTGAGCTGACGCCACAGTGGAAAAATACATCCAGAGGCACAAAGACATTGAATAAAGCTATATAAAGTAGAGAATAATGACGTTGGGTAGGTTACCGTAGTGCGGGGCCAACTTGTCCTTCTGGTCCAAGCCTTACACCGTATGTATCTCTCTCTCCTCCTCCTGCAGGAATCTGTCCTACAACAACCTGAGTCGTCTGGATGAGGGCAGCCTGGCGGTACTGGGGGACCTCCACACCCTCCGTCTGGGGCACAACGCCATCAGCCACATTACCGAGGGGGCCTTCAGAGGCCTCAAGGCCCTGCGCCTCCTGTTAGTCCTCCTCCTGACTGCTCCCAGAGCACACACAACTATGGTTCCACACTGTAGACTCATCTTATGTGACTCATTTAAGAACAATACAATATTGCCATCTGCAAATATATTCATGTGTATTCAATATAGCTTCATTAAGCCCCTCAGGAGCCATTTAGAAAGTGAGGTTAGCTGCTGTTTGCTTTTTAGACCATTGCTTCAAAACAGATCTATTTTGTGTCCATGTAATATTAATGTGTATCTGTTTACCAGGTGTGCATGCGTCACTATTGTCACGGTTTCAGTCTGTGAGAACTTTTATTTTGGTGCGTCTGTTTTCGTCTTCCCTCTTTGTTTGGTCGTTGGTTCCCATCGATATTGGATGCACATGTGTTCGCTGTCATTTGCCTCCCTGGAGATTCTTGACTTTTTTAAACGGAGCAGTGAAAAGCAGTATGGGAGAGTGACTTCTTTCACCCCACCCTCTATACAGGCTTTGAACAGGCGGAAAGAGAGGCTTCCTGAAAGCGAAGGCCTTCTACTAACGTCTTTTTGGCCCGGGATCTTCCCAGAGAGTCAGAGAAAAGAGTCAGGCCTTTGCTTTCTCACAGTGGGGTGACAAGCCAAGGCATATACAGGCCTTTCTCTGCTGGCGCAGAGGAAGCATTGGGCTGGGGGGAGGGGGTTCAGCTGTGTGAGAGGCCCTCTGTTTGGTTCCCCTCTCTCAGCCGCTGTTTCCTTCTTCCTTTCTTTCTTGGTCTCTTTCGTTCTTGGTCTCTTTCTTTCCTTTTTACTTGGTTGCTTTGTTTCGCCTGTTCGTACCCTTTCCACCCATCCTTTTCCCTCTTTTCTTTGCTGTCTTCTTTTTACTTCCTATTCCCTTTATGCTCACCCCATTTCTTCCTCGCTCTCCTTCCCTCTCTCTCCTCCCTTCTCTCTCTCTGAGGCAGGTCTAATCTAATCAGTGAAGCGCTGGGTAGGCGAGGGCCCTGGCTGTAAGGGAGCTGAGGCAGCTTTAATTGGGCAGCGCTGCTGGCCGTAGAGGCGTGGGGCTGGAGGTTCGCGGTGGGTGTGAATGCCCAGAAACGTCGAGCCTTTCAGCCGGGGGGTCAGTCCTCAGGGGCCCGCGGCCACTGCCTGCATTAAGAAGGCACCGGCCTTTCACGCTCAGCCAGCCAGAAAGAATAGGAAATTGGCAGCCGAGTCCGGCCATGGAGGAAAAGGAACCAAAGGGGATTAGGGAAGGGTGGAGAGGTTGGGAGGGGCTGTGGGTGACCATCAGACTCACAGGATTTTCAGAGTTTGAAAGAAAGTCGGCACAGGGAACAAAGCATGCGATAGAGCGGCGACTCATGTCTTTGTTCGGCTGTTGTTTTTTTGTTTTAAATTATTATTCAAACGGTTCCGTAGGCCCAGATGACTTCAGCCATTCGAGGTAGCGTGTCAGGAAAGCTAATTAATTGCATTCAACATGTGTTTGGAAACTTCCCGGTGGACTCAAAGTGAAAGCTGTTGTTTTATTGAGTCTCTTTCTGGCTCAGTGTGGGCATGGCTAAGGTCTTTCTTCATACTCATTAGGCTCTGAGTCTGTGTTGGGACTGCCATACCTGCCACCACACTCAGGCGCTGACTGTCTGTATCCAAAGGCAATGTGTGCCCGCCAATCTCTCCATGCTGTCATGAATTATACATGATTTTGCCTGCGTTGGGTTTTGTGCCTTCACCTCCCTCCTCACAAAGGAAAGAATGTGCTCGGCTGGCAGAGCAGAGCAGGAGAGAGGCTAGCTCTTTAGGCCAGGTGCAGAGGGGTTGGTTGGGGAGTGGAGGGGTAACCCGTGACTTCCAGCCCCATCTCTGCCAAGGCTACACAGTGCTTCAGCTCTGGCAGCTTGTTCTGCTCTCCTCCTCCTCTATCTTTCTTATCCCGTCTTTTCTCTCTCTCTCTACAGGGAGCTGGACCATAACGACATCTCAGGCACAATAGAGGACACCAATGGGGCCTTCTCTGGACTGGACAGCCTCAACAAGCTGTGAGTATCCCCCTCCTTCTCTCATCTCCTCTTCCCCCTCTCCCCTCTCCCCAGAATCAGTCCCTTTGAGCTGGCTGACCTGCCACTGGTAGGTGATTGTATGCAGCTCTGTGGACAGCTCCTTCAGTCCAGAGGGAAGGGGTTTCCACAGCAATTCCATAGTTCCCTTCTGAGGCCTGTGCACTGCCTATGGTCTATATGGAGTTCTCCCAGAACTGGCTTCAGACAGGACCAGCTCCAGTCTATCACTACCCTCCGGGCCCCACACGTCATTTGGAAGTATAACACTGAGAGATGACTTTAAGAGCTGCTCTGAGTTTTATTAGGCTTTTTCATGACGCTTGCAGATTGACATTTTATCGGCAATTGGCTTGAAACTTGAAACAAGCCTGAATCTGGTTTTCATCTCGGTTTACCAAACTCTAAACTGCTATTGTGTCCAAGTTCAGAGGTTGTCTGTTGATGGGAGCTGAACTGCATTCACTTGTTGGTTAAACTATGTCAATTTGTTGGGATCTCTCGTATAACCTTTTAATCACAGCATCTAGACTCAATGTTAAAGGATGAAGAAACTCAACCAGACCACAATAAACATAGAGTCCTAACATACTGGGGCTTAAAGAATCCTATATAAAATCTGGTGTCCAACCAAGGCCGTTCCCTGTGTGAGTGCTAGCCTATTGAAAGGGCTTTTCTATTGGCCCGCTGGGGATGATCCTCAGCAGGTCTTTCCGTCTCTAGCCCTGCTCCTCTCTCTCTGCTCCACGGCCCTGCCTGCCTATTGTTAGGGACTGAGAGAGGGTGAAATTGGGGGGCGGGCTCGGTCATCAACATCAAACACCACATTGGCCCGTCTCCCCGCCCCTTTTGTCCAGTAGTGTAGTGGAGCGGCCCTCCGCAGCCCAACGCTGGCACAATCCCTCCATCCCTCCGGAAAACAACGCTCACCAACCCTGGGAAAAAACAGAGAGAGGGAGAGGGGGAGGGACATCCGTGTCCTCCACACGCAATATGTCCCTCCCAAATGGGATTGTGAGTATCCCCACATGGGAGAACTTGTGCTCTTAGCTTGTTCTAGGTTAACTTGTGCTCTCACAACAACCACTATTTTCCCATTTTTGTTTTAGGAGGTAAAATCTATTCATGTATTGAATGTAGATATGTTGGAGTTGGGGTGATATCAGTATAGTATTGTATTTATTCTTTCCAGAATGTGATTACTTGAAGAGAATATGATTGGAATGAAAGGCTATGTAAATGGCTAGATGTGCAAAATGATGTTGGAAATAAGAGAAGATAAATAAGTTTGAAGGAAATGCAGTGACTTCCAGTGAGGCGTTGTTCTCCTCTGTACTGAGGCCTGTTGTTGAGCCCATCTCCCTGTGTAGGGTCTAGAACCACGGGGCTCTGGCTGACGTGGTGGTCAGTAGAGGGCTGAGCAGAGGTGTGACATCTCTGTCAGGAGTTGACAGGTCCTGTCCATGACCAGTCATCTGCCTGGAGGCCCCCAAGACCCTGGGTCCCTGGCTGTCCTAAAGAACACATGATGAATAACTCTTACCAACAGGAATCTGAGATTGTTCAGCTCGGACAATTTTGGATAGAATTTAAGAAGATGCATCTGAGTCTTAGCTCATCTACCCCAATGGCAATGGTAACCAAACAGATGCACTCCCAATGGTTTTTGAAACATGATTTGTATTTACGTTGCACAGTGTAGATTGTCGGTGGGTCCATATAGAGGGGGAGAGTAGAGGAGGCGTGACTGGATTGAAGTGTTCCGATACAGGGGTCTTAACTCTGAACCAGCCTCCTGTGTCCATCTGCTTCTCCTGGGAAGGAAGGTGGAGAGAGGAGAGGAAGGCTGGAGGGACGGAAGCGCAGGAGAGGGAGGGTAGAGGGGTGTCTTTTGAAGAGCGGCCCAGATTAGAACCCCAGAAGGGGGCATGCTGCGTGTTCCTTGCTTGAACCGGGCCTTGACAAGGCTACTTTTATTATTCTACAAGCTGTATTGTCCCTCAGTGAGACAACCTGCTTTTCATGTGCCCCCCCCCCCCCCCCTGTCATCGCTATTAAATTCAAATAAAGTTAAAAGTGGTCTTTGAAAAGCAGAGCAGGGCCGAATCCCTCACCCTTCTAATCTCCACACAGTTCGGATTTCCAATACCTCAATCCTCTGCTCTTATCAGATTCAGCCCCACTAATTGTGCCTTTCTCTC
The DNA here is from genome assembly GCF_029448725.1 of Salvelinus fontinalis. NCBI lineage: Eukaryota > Metazoa > Chordata > Actinopteri > Salmoniformes > Salmonidae > Salvelinus > Salvelinus fontinalis. The sequence continues at coordinate 18,603,841 of NC_074682.1, forward strand.
CCTCTTCTCCTCCTTCCCTCCCCTTACCCCATTCCTCCTCTCTTTCTCTCTCTGTCTGTTTTTTCTCCACCCCCCCTCCCTCCCTCTCTCTCCCCCGTGTTCTCTCCCGTTTATCGGCGCCCTTCATGTTTGGAAATTGCAGAACTCTGTTTGGAAACAAGATCAAGTCGGTGGCCAAGAAAGCCTTCTCAGGCCTGGAGGCCCTGGAGCACCTGTGAGTATCCCACAATGCACTGCGCGATCCCGAGATCAGCTGCCAAAAGTAGCTGCCTGAGAGTGCTGCTAGCAATTTAATAGCATCTTTGGAAAAGGAGAAGACGGGCAGTTTGTGGGACCAGCTGCTTCCCTCTCGTTACAGAGGCAGCTTCAACTTTGGCCTTTTTTCCTGGTGCAGGGGAACAAAGTTATTAAGCATATGGTCAGTTTCGTAGAATAAATGGAATTTATATAAGTCCCTTCACAGGCTCTGGCCGTTACTTTAAACAGGCTATGGCCATTAGGAAAAAAGTGATTGAAAAGCTGAGAATCCTTGGTCTGTGATGCCTGAATCTTTGCACCTTGTTTAAAATAAGCCCTTATAAATAAAGGCACATCGATCCCTGGCTGGCCGTGACACAGGTGTGTGTGTGTGGGTGTGTGTGGGTGTGTGTGTGTGTGTGTGTGTGTGTGTGTGTGTGTGTGTGTGTGTCCCTTTCTGTCAGTACTAACGGGCAGCCCTCTGTTTAATGTCACAACAGGAACCTGGGAGAGAACGCCATCCGCTCCATCCAGCCAGAGGCCTTCAGCAAGATGAGGAGCCTCAGGAACCTGTGAGTCTGCAATGATGAATACACATACACCTTAAAGTTGAAGTCATGTAATAAGTTAATTATGTTCAGATCAAAGCTAGTCTATAAAAGAGAGTGAATAGAAGTTGTTAGCCCTAACAGTGTCCCTCCTCTCCCAGGCTCATCCAGAGTGACAGTTTCCTGTGTGACTGTCAGCTCAACTGGTTCCCTGAGTGGCTGATGACCCGGGGGCTACAGACTGGCGTAGAGGCTACCTGTGTCCACCCCGAAATCCTGAAGGGTACTAGCGTCTTCCAGGCTCCACCAGAGAGATTTGTCTGTGGTGAGTAGTGTGTGTGTGGGGGGGGGGTGTACAGTTGCTTTCTGTCTGACACAGTACAGGCAGCAGCTAAGACCAGATTGTGTTTTAGATTCCAGCTCAGGGTGTTTACAGTATATGTGTGTATTTGTTTATGTTTGTGTGATTTTCCTTATGTCTTGATGTAGTGTGTGTCTTTGTTTGAGCTGCGATGTGCTAATCCTTGTTTGTCTTTATATTTGTGTGTTTGTGTTTAAACTAGACTTTTGTATATATATCTTCTGTCACTGAGATAAAACATTTGGTTACAAAGAATAATGCTTATCTCATTTTCTTGTCCTCCCTCCGTCTCTCCACTCCCTCCGTCTCTCCACTCCCTCCGTCTCTCCACTCCCTCCGTCTCTCCACTCCCTCCGTCTCTCTCTCTCTCCTGTAGATGACCTGCCTATGCCCCAGATCACGGTGCAGCCAGAGACCACAGTGACGGTTCTGGGTAGTGACGTGCGCCTCATGTGCACGGCAGCCAGCAGCAGCAGCTCACCTATGTCCTTCGCCTGGCGCAAAGACCAGGAGCTGCTCCGTCATGCTGAGGTGGAGAACTTCGCCCACCTGCGCGCTAACCACAGGGCGGTGCACGAGGCCGGGGGTGTGATGGAGTACACCACCATTTTGCACCTGCGTCATGTGACCTTCGCCCACGAGGGCCGATACCAATGCATCATCACCAACCACTTTGGCTCCTCCTACTCCACCAAGGCCCGCCTTACTGTCAACGGTACGCTACCAGGCCCTGAAGGGTTAACGGTCTCCCAGTATGACTGGTTTATAAAAAAAAATTGAGTTTTATTTGTCATATGCGCCGGATACAACAGGTATAGATAGACCTTACCGTGAAATGCTTACTTACGAGCCCTAAATCAACAACGCAGTTTCAAGAAAACAGAGTTAAGAAAATATTTACTAAATAAAGTTACAATTATATATATTTTTATAACACAATACAACAACAATAATGAGGCTATATGCAGGGGGTACCGGCACTGAGTCAATGTGCTGGCGTATAGGTTAGTTCATTTGTACATGTACAGTAGTTAGGGATAAAGTTACTATGCATAGATAATAAACAGCGAGTAGCAGCAGTGTAAAATCAAAGATTGCATTTGTGAATGTGTGGGTGTTTGTTTTAAGGCTGACCCCATTGAGTTGACTGGTCGATTGTTTGGTCGGTAGGCTTTCCACTAAGATTTCTTTAGACGAGCAGCCGCTTGGTGCACAAGACACCTGTCTGATTCGCGCCTGTCTCTGTGGACTAATCCATTGCGGAGGCTACGGGGATGGCACAGTCCGTCACTCTAAGACAGGGGTGGGCAACTCCAGTCCTCGAGGGCCTGATTCGTGTCACATTTCTCTCCATCTTTAGCAAACACAGCTGATTAATCAACTTGCATTCTAAACTGAAGATCATGATTAGGTGATTATTGGAGTCAGGTGTGTTAGCTGGGGCAAAACTGTGACACCAATCAGGCCCTTGAGGACTGGAATAGCCCACCCCTGCTCTAAGACGTGATGTTGAAGTTGTATATGGGCTATATTATGTACAAATAATGGTGCAACACTAATAAATCTAATATCACTCTATAACAAATGCACTTTCTCCCACGTTGGGTATGGCCGCTGTCCGCGGTTCTGAAACATTCATCATTCCGCCATAGAATTGGCACCTTTCCCTATGTTACTATGTGCATAATAGCAAAGTTAACCATCATATTGGGACTGAGAACAATGCGGCGGAGGCAGCAGAGAAGAGGAAACAGCCCTTGCCTCAACCTAAATGTCTAAGAAAATTGAGGAGAGAGGAAACCCCAATTTTAACCTGTTTTCGCCTCGCCATTATGGGGTACTGTGTGTAGATTGATGAGAAAAAAACATGTAATCAATTTTAGAATAAGTCTGTAACGTAACAAAATGTGGAACAAGTCAAGGGGTCTGAATACTTTCTGAATGCACTGTATATGGAAAAATAAGTTTAAACATTTTGACCAATCGTTTTGTCGAAAGAACAGAACGACTCTCGGGCGACCAAGTTTTTTTTTTTTTCTTGTCTGGGACAGCCCTGGTTTGTTTGTTTGTTTGTGTGCGTGTGGTTGGATAATTTTCCCTCTGTAATGTGCTGATTTTGTAGATATTTTGCACAATTAAACTCCATAACAGGGCAGAATGAGATTAGTGGTAATTCTTAGCTTGAACAAAGTCTCACTCTCTCTGTCCTTCTGCATCTGTCTGTGTGAGTTTCTCAGGGTGGAATTTATAACAAATTGATTTAGGCTTGTTGTGGTGCTGACAGTGCCCATATATTACATGCCCTGTCAGTTAGGCTAACCGATGCTGACTGATTGTTTGCTGGCAGTCTGGAGTTTGGTTCCCTGGCTGACCTGCCCACCCAAATGAAACCCTCTCCCTAGCCATCTCCCCAACCCAATTTAACTTCTCTGCAATGATAGCAGAGCCTCCTCTTTCTATACGCAGACTACTGTGCGTAGGGCCCTGAGGCTGCTAGGGCGCCCCCGATCCCAAAAAATAAAAATGTCCTCAATTTACTGTTGAGAAGTAGAATACACAAGGTGCAATTTCAAAATGTGGTAGTGCAGTTTTCCACTTGTTAGTCACTCAATTAGCGCATGTCAGCTAATATTTGTTGGGATTGCTAAGTAAGGTAGTCTAGCCAGCTATCTAAACCTTGTAGTAGACCTAATCATCACTAAATTACCAACTGGGCACACATTCAGTGCTCATTCATTTTGTTAGTCAATCTCACAGATATCAAATGAACATGGTATAAGTAATTACAAAATGTTTTTTTTAAACTGCCATACTTTCTCTACACTCCATTGCAAAATGGGAGGGACTGTTATGTAGCTGTTGTGTTAACCTCAGATTTCTCTCTGTTGTGGCCAACCAAGTGTCTCATCTCCATTCCCACACAGTCATGCCTAGGTTTGTGAAGACCCCTCAAGACAACACCATCCATACGGACACCACTGCCAAGCTGGAGTGTGCGGCCGAGGGGCACCCCACCCCTGAGATCGCCTGGCAGAAGGACGGAGGCACGGACTTCCCGGCGGCGCGCGAGCGGCGGATGCACGTGATGCCTGACGATGACGTGTTCTTCATCATGGACGTCAAGCTGGAGGACATGGGCGTGTACAGCTGCACCGCCAAGAACACAGCGGGCACTGTGTCTGCCAACGCCTCTCTCATTGTGCTGGGTAAGACTTGACTGCTGGCCATGCCCTACACCTACTGACAAAATCGCCCACAACCCTTTACAATGTTTGAGGATTCATGGTTCAGGTGACTATAATATAGATACTACTTCCGACTAACAATTAACACTTGTAAACAGGTCTAAAGCCAGTTGTGAACTGGTCAGTCTTGGTCAAAGAATGAATGGCTTCTGGCAGCTGTGGCCTTCCTCTGAGTCAGAGGTCAGGGTAAGGGTCAGATGGGGGAGGGTGGGATAGGGGGACTTCACAGAGGAGTGTTTGTTACCCTTCTCTCAGGGTGAAGGCCTCAGTTCTCCTGGAGGGGCTTCTATTGGAAGTGACTAAGGCTAGTTGAGATCACATTTGTCAAGTACTGTGAATGTGTAAGGGCTTGGTCTATACCACTGTATGTTGTACTTTAGTAGTGCAGAACACCTCCTCACAGGATATGAGATAGCAATAGCCCTCAAGAGTGGCTTTGTAATGTTTAGTCATGTATGAGGAAAGCTCAGAGCTGAGGCCTTGTCTGAAGAGGTGGGGAGGGGACAGAGGGGGAAGGAGGGTGGGAGAGGGGGAAGTGAGATCTCTTCATCATTTTGTTTCCTGCTAAGAGGGAAAGTGTTCTGTCTAAGAGTAGGGGCGTCAAACGTTCAGCCTGCTGCACAGACCTACGCTGTAGTCTAGAGCACCTGGTTCAATTGTGCTTAGGAGCCTTTTTTTTAAATCTCTAAATGGTTAAACTTTAAAAAATATATATATTTTTTTTACTATCATCCTAAATTAAGATATCTAATTAATGTATACTGAACAAAAACATAAACCCAACATCAAATAACATTTTATTTGTCACATGCACGAAATATGTAGACCTTACCGTGAAACGCTTACTTACAATCCCTTAACCAACAATGCGGTTCAAGAAATAGTTAAGAAAATATTTACAAAATAAAGTAAAAAATGTAATTGACCGTAACACAATAAAATAACTAATGAGGTTATATACAGGGGATTCCGGTATCGAGTCAATGTACGGGGGTACAGGTTACTCAAGTTAATTGAGCTAATTTGTACATGCAGGTAGTGTTATTAAAGTGGCTATGCATAGATAATAAACAGCAAGTAGCAGCAGTGTAAAGGGGTGGTAGTGGTGGGGGCGATCAATGCAAATAGCCCGCGTTGCCATTTTTAAAAATTGTACAGCAGTTTTATGGCTTGGGGTAGAAGCTGTTAAGGAGCCTTTTGGACCTAGACTTGGCGCCCCGGTACCGTTTGCCTAGCGGTAGCAGAGAGAACAGTCTATGACTTGGATGACTGGAGTCTTTGACAATTTTTAGTCTCCCACTCCTTGAAAGCGGCAGCTCTAGCTTTTAGCTCGATGCGGATGTTGCCTGTAATCCATGGTTTCTGGTTGGGATATGTACTTGCGGTCACTGTGTGGGCGACGTTGTTATGCACTTATTGACGAAGCCGATGACTGAGGTGGTATACTCCCCAATGCCATTGGATGAATCCCGGAACATATTCCAGTCTGTGCTAGCAAAACAGTCCTGTAGCGTAGCATCCGTGTCATCTGACCACTTCCGTATTTAGTTTTTGATTGTAAGCAGGAATCAGGAGGATAGATTTATGGTCCGATTTCTTTGTCTGCGTTTTGAATGAAGCTCATCCAGTTTATTCTCCAGTTATTGCATGTTGGCCAATAGAACGGATGGTAGAGCCAGATTACCCACTCGCTGACAAATTCTCACTTGGCACCCCGATCTCCGTCCCCTGTACCTGCGTTTTTTTTTTCACGCGAATGACAGGGATTTGGGCCTGGTCTCGGAGAAACAGTATATGCTTCGCGTCGGACTCATTAAATAAAAATTCTTTGTCCAGTTCGAGGTTATCACTGTTCTGATATCCAGAGGCTCTTTTCGGTCATAAGAGACAGTAGCAGCAACATTATGTACAAAATAAGTTACAAACAATGCAAAGAAACACACAAAATAACACAGGTGGTTAGGAGCCCGTAAAACGGCAGCCATCCCCTCCAACGCCATAGGTGGGGAGGGTATAGTCCCACTCACTTGGGAGCCAGGCCCACCCACTATGGAGCCAGGCCCAGCCAATCAGAATTAGTTTATTACAGACAGAAATACTCCTGAGTTTCATCAGTTGTCCGGGTGGCTGGTCTTGAAAGATCCTGAAGGTGAAGAAGCCGGATGTGGAGGTCCTGGGCTGGCGTGGTTACACGTGGTCTGCGGTTGTAAGGCCGGTTGGACGTACTGCCAAATTCTCTAAAACGATGTTGGAGGCGGCTTATGGTAGAGAAGTGAACATTACATTCTCTGGCAACCGCTCTGGTGGACATTCCTGCAGTCAGCATGCCAATTGCATGCTCCCTCAAACCTGAGACATCCGTGGCATTGTGTTGTGTGAAAACACTGTACATTTTGGAGTGGCCTTTTATTGTCCCCAGCACAAGGTGCACCTATGTAATGATCATTCTGTTTAATCAGCTTCTTGATATGCCACCCCTGTCAGGTGGATGGATTATATTGTTATAAGAGAAATGCTCACTAACAGGGATGTAAACAAATTTGTGCACAAAATGAGACAAGCTGTTTGTGCATACGTAACATTTCTGGGATCTTTTATTTCAGCTCATGAAACATGGGACCAACACTACATGATGCGTTTATATTTTTGTTCTGTGTATGTGTGTATGTGTGTATGTGTGTATGTGTGTATGTGTGTATGTGTGTATGTGTGTGTGTATGTATGTATGTATGTATGTATGTATGTATGTATGTGTACAGTTGAAGTCGGTAGTTTACATACACTTAGGTTGGTTTTTCTACCATTCCACAAATTTCATGTTAACAAACTATAGTTTTGGCAAGTCGGTTAGTACATCTACTTTGTGCAAGTAATTTTTCCAACAATTGTTTACAGACAGATTATTTCACTTCATATTCACTGTATTACAATTCCAGTGTGTCAGAAGTGTACATACACTAAGCTGACTGTTCCTTTAAACAGCTTGAACAATTCCAGAAATAATGTCATGGCTTTAGAAGCTCCTGATAGGCTTTGACATAATTTGAGTCAATTGGAGGTGTACCTGTGGATGTATTTCAAGGCCTACCTTCAAACTCGGTGCCTCTTTGCTTGACATCATGGGCAAATCAAAAGAAATCAGCCAAGACCTCAGAAAAAAATGTGTAGACCTCCACAAGTCTGGTTCATTCATGGGAGCAATTTCCAATCGCCTGAAGGTACCACGTTCATCTGTACATAAATCATTCTCTCTACTTTCTGACATTTTACATTCTTAAAATAAAGTGGTGAGACTAACTGACCTAAAACAGGGAATTTTTTACTTTGATTAAATGTCAGGAATTGTGAAAAACGGAGTTTAAGCTGACGGTTTGACCTAATTGAGGGGGAAATTACACCTTGGGGGGAATTATTACTTATATACTCCAAAGTATATACGTTTTTAGTCAACACGATGACACAGGTCTTAGAACGTAGCTATCATTTTCTTTCTCAAATGGAACGGATTTATCTGTGTGCTCTCTATAGAAATACATGGATTCAACGTAATTCGTTGAAATCAACTAACAGAAAAAGTAATTTGTTTTATTTTCCTTGATGGCAGCCTCCCAAAATCAACATCTGCCATTCCAAAATATAGATAGAAGCCTCCTACAAATTCTTATCTAACCAACCATGTATAGGTTATTCCAAGTTTCCTTGTGGCCTTTGAATAGTGTTAGTTTAAACAGCGCTACACCGAAACATTTTCCCCTGTTCTATTGATTTCAGCGTGAAATTGATGGAAGTGATTAACAAAAGTGTTGCTTTACACTTACTGCGTTGGTGACACACTTGAATCAAAATGCAACACTTCAAAATCTCCTCTAGACAGTGATTTACACATTATTCCCAGGTTACGTGTGGTTTTTGAGTTGTGTTAGTTTTAACAGGACATACAACCTCGCACGATTGATTCCAACGTGATAATCGATAGGTGATTGACAAAACAGTATTGCGTTTGTCTTTCAATTTTGGTCGCGCATCCACAAAACGCTCATTAGAATTATGTACACGATATGCCCACTGTCATTGACAGCCCGAACTGCTTGTTTTGCGTCATTAGCATTTGTGAGAATTAACGCAGCGGTTAGAATAATAATGAATGTAGCATTTAGGAGAATGGACTTAGCGGTTAGAATAATGAATGTAGAATTTAGGAGAATGGACACAGCGGTTAGAATAATGAATGTAGCATTTAGGAGAATGGACGTAGCGGTTAGAATAATGAATGTAGCATTTAGGAGAATGGACGTAGCGGTTAGAATAATAATGAATGTAGCATTTAGGAGAATGGACTTAGCGGTTAGAATAATGAATGTAGAATTTAGGAGAATGGACACAGCGGTTAGAATAATGAATGTAGCATTTAGGAGAATGGACTTAGCGGTTAGAATAATGAATGTAGAATTTAGGAGAATGGACACAGCGGTTAGAATAATGAATGTAGCATTTAGGAGAATGGACGTAGCGGTTAGAATAATGAATGTAGAATTTAGGAGAATGGACACAGCGGTTAGAATAATGAATGTAGCATTTAGGAGAATGGACTTAGCGGTTAGAATAATGAATGTAGAATTTAGGAGAATGGACACAGCGGTTAGAATAATGAATGTAGCATTTAGGAGAATGGACGTAGCGGTTAGAATAATAATGAATGTAGCATTTAGGAGAATGGACTTAGCAGTTAGAATAATGAATGTAGAATTTAGGAGAATGGACACAGCGGTTAGAATAATGAATGTAGCATTTAGGAGAATGGACGTAGCGGTTAGAATAATGAATGTAGCATTTAGGAGAATGGACGTAGCGGTTAGAATAATGAATGTAGCATTTAGGAGAATGGACGCAGCGGTTAGAATAATGAATGTAGCATTTAGGAGAATGGAATTAGCGTTTAGAATAATGAATGTAGCATTTAGGAGAATGGACGTAGCATTTAGAATAATGAATGTAGCATTTTGGAGAATAGACGTAGCGGTTAGGATATTTTACGTAGTTAACCTACTTTGGTTAAGGTTAGGAAAAGGGTTAGGGGAAAGGTTAACTGACATGCTATGTAGTTGCAAAACGCTTGTGGTTAGCTTAAGTTCCTAATTATTTAAAATGCTATAAATCCCCTATAAGACACACTGTTCAGTGGTAACACTGAGAAGTTATCTGGGAAACACCGGGTTCAGTTCTATTACAGTAGTGTACATTAATGTATCAACTGTCTTGAACAAAACGTGATGGACTATCACCAGTTGTCAAAATGTTGTTTGAAGTAATGAGTAGAGTTGGAATGACCTGTCTGCGCTAGTGAGATTATTAGATTTTGACCTTTCCCTCCCGTCTACAGCGACGCCCCACCTGGCCCAAGAGCTGGAGGACCGTAGTGTGGTGGTGGGGGAGACTGTAGCCCTGCAGTGTAAGGCCCTGGGCAGCCCCCCACCCAAAATCACCTGGCTGAGGAACGATGAGCCCCTTCGCTCCTCCGACCGACACCACTTCACCCCTGGCAACCAGCTGCTGGTTATCGGCAGCGCCGCCCTAGAGGACGCTGGGAGGTACACGTGCGCTATGTCTAACACGCTGGGCACAAAGCGCAGCCACAGCCAGCTGAGTGTCCGCCAGCGCCAGACCGGCTGCGCCGCCCCGTCCGGCCCCAGCATTGTTACTATGGGCATCATCGTCATCGCTGTGGTGACCAGCATCGTGGTGACCTCGCTGGTGTGGGTGTGCATCATCTACCAGACGCGCAAGAAGAGCGAGGAGTGCAGCGTAACCAACACCGGTGAGAGGGCTCTCATATAGTTATACTTATCACAGGAAATGGCTGTTCACCATCCATTTTCTGGTGTTGACTGTAGTTTGTGCTGGTGCTAATGTTATATGTCCCCTCTCCTCCCATCCCAGATGAGACAATCGTGCCCCCGGACGTCCCTAGCTACCTGTCCTCCCAGGGGACCCTCTCGGAGCGCCAGGACGTGTGTATCCGCGTGGAGGCTAGCGTTGGACCTCAGCTCAACGGACACATAGACAACACAGGTAAAGTCTTCAGCTTGGTTCCCATATGAACCACCAATTCTCCTCCATGACTGAACTGCTGGACCGCTCAAAGTCATTTTTTATCTAACATCAGGGAATGTTTGCTTTACGTGTACTCTAAATTCATGGAATTGTGGGAAAGTGTAGGCGTCTTAATAATGATGTTTTCTTTATTTGCTGGTGTAGGTTACAATGGTGCTGTAGTGTGTACAGAGTGTATGGAGAACGGAAACAGCTACTCCAAGACAGACTTCGACTACCTCACCCAGGGGCTGGGACCTGTAGGACTGGAGTACCAACAACACCCCCACCCCCACCACATGGACTACAGTGTACCTGTACCCCTAGGGGTGGACACGGGACCCCTCTGCAACGGGACCCCCAACGGAGTCAGAAGGGATGCCTCGCCACCTGAATTTCCATCACAGAGAAACCACCACAACAGAAAAGGTAGTTTTTTTTACCATTATTTAACTAGGCAAGTCAGTTAAGAACAAATTCTTATTTAGAATAACGGCCTACATCGGCCAAACGACGCTGGGCCAATTCTGTGCTGCCTTATGGGACTCCCAATCACGGTCAGTTGTGATACATCCTGGATTCGAACCAAAGTGTCTATAGTGATGCCTCAAGCACTGAGATGTGTCTTAGACCGCTGCGCCACTCAGGATCCCAGAGCGAGCTTCCTATTCCATACTGTTGAGGACAGGATGGGGAATGCTGGAGAACCTGTGGTTGGAGCCCTTAGTTGTGTAGATGACCCTGCCATGATGAATTACCATGAAGGGAATATGATGGATAGTCTGCGGCCTATATTTGAAAGTGTATTCTACTGTAGTTGGGAGGCTGAACAGCCTGAGGATACCTCCCACCTTAAGTAAAATGAAAAAAAGCCTTGAGTTCCCATCGCTGCCACACTCAGAGGAGCAAGATGGGTCTTGTCCCGGGATCCTGTAACTTTTGGCAAGGAACCATCTGGGAGGATTTTGATGGTTGGAATGTCGATCTACGCTTCATCATGTAAACGTAGCAATATAGATGCATTCCATAGCCCATAGCCTTGAGCGCTGTACAGATAGATGTCTTGATAAGTGTATGTGCAGTGACTGGCTGATGTGGCGTTCTCATCTCTCTCTGTTCTCTTCCAGGTTCCTCAGTGAACAGGACGGGACACACAACTCTAGTGTGCTCCCCATTCCAGGAGGAGGCCTTCCACAAGCCGGTGAAACTCGCCCCCGTAAGACGCCAAGACACACTGGACACGAATCGTGAGCCAGAGCTCAGACAGACTCTACTGTCCAACGGACACACTCCCAGAGCCTCCCAGAGTGACAGCACCCCCCTCAGGAGCGCCAGCGACTAGCAGGCCCTCCCCACCCTGACACTAATAGACTCACTAGCCCTGAGTGGACTTGTTCTTTGCACTGGGAACTGCTACCTCAGAGAGGCCAAGATCTGATCCCCTCCCCTGTTTGGACTAACAGAGCGGGAGCTGGGAGGGGGGTGGCATCCAGAGGTTTGAAGGCAGAGCTTGTGTGGGTGGCGTCCAATTTGAGCGTATCAGATGTACATACTTAAAACCTTCCCCTGGGAGGTGTCAACCAATCCTAGCTCCAAATGTGACTTGCATTTGAAGCATGCAAATGTAGGGAATATTTTACAGTAATGTGTGAAAGAGAGCGAAAGAGATATATACCATGGGAAGATTAACTGTACATAAGAGTTTTCATATATATTATATAACTTTTACAAAGAGTATTTGAATTTATTCTGTGCATGACAAAGAACGGAGTGATGGTATTTTTTTCTCTTTTAAAAGCCTCTACTTACCAGCTTCAACTGCGGTGCCTTATTGCATGATCAAAGAAACCACAAACGGGACTCGTAGTATAGCAGAGATTTGTGAGAGCTATCGTACACTCTTTGTCATACCATGGAACACTTTATTGCACTTGAATGTTGTTTGACAAACGCAAATGCTGCCCGTCATGGCCTTAAACCATAACTCATATTTACTGGTATTTTATGAAGGAAGCTTTAATTTTTATTTATTTTGGTACGTGATATGGTAACACCTACGACAAGGAAGTGTTTGGGATATGAATCTACGTTTTTGATGTTTAAGCACTTTTGTACTCATCATAAATGACCTCTGGAAACACAGACTCGGTACATGTAACCCAATAGGAATCTAAGAAATCCAAGTCAGGAAATGCGACTCATTTCTGACATAGCCATGGAATGTCAAGTCTCTTCCACCTGTCAAGGTACTAACTACAGCGCCTTCAGAAAGTATTCATACCCTTTGACTTATTCCACGTTTTCTAACAGCCTGAATTCAAAATTGATTAAATATTTTTTCACCCATCTACACACAATTGCCCCATAATGACAGTGAAAACATGTTTTTAGAAATGTTTGCAAATTTTTGGAAAATTACTTTCAAACTGTAACTCGGCCACTCAGGACCATTCACTGTCTTCTTGGTAAACAACTCCAATGTAATTTGGCCTTTTGTTTTAAGTTATTGTCCTGCTGAAAGGTAAATTCATCTCCCAGTGTTTGGTGGAAATCAGACAGAACCAGGTTTTCCTCTCAAATTTTGCCTGTGCCTAGCTCCATTCCATTTCTTTTTTATCCTGAAATACTCCCCAGTCCTTAACGATTAAAGCATACCCATAACATGATGCAGCCACCACTATGCTTGAAAATATGGAGAGTGGTGCTCAGTAATGTGTTATATTGGATTTACCCCAAACATAACACTTTGTATTCAGGATAAAAAAGTTAATTGGTTTTCCACATTTCTTGCAGTATTACTGAAAACAGGATGCATGTTTTGGAATATTAAATATTCTTTACAGGGTTCCTTTTCACTCTGTCAGTTAGGTTAGTATTGAGGAGTAAGTACAATGTTGTTGATCCATCCTCAGTTTTCTCCCATCACAGCCATTAAACTCTGTTTTAATGTCGCCAGAGGGGTTTCCTTCCTCTCCGTCAACTGAGTTAGGAACGATGCCTGATACACCATCCCAAGTGTAATTAATAACTTAACAGTGGGATCTTTTTACCAATCTACCAATGGGTGCCCTTCTTTGTGAGGCATTGGAAAACCTCCCTGGTCTTTGTGGTTGAATCTGTGTTTGAAATTCACTGCTTGACTGAGGGACCTTACAGATAATTGTATGTGTGGATGAGATGAGGTATGTCATTCAAAAATCATTTTAAACACACAAGTCTATGCAACTTATGTGACTTGTTACTCCTGAACTTATTTAGGCTTGACAAAACAAAGGGGTTGAATACTTATTGACTCAAGACATTTCAACTTTTTATTTTTATGAATTTGTAAAAATGTCTAAAAACATATTTCCACTTTGACATTATGGGGTATTGTGTGTAGACCAGTGACAAAACATCAACATTTAATCAATTTTAAATTCAGGCTGTAACTCAACCAAATGTGAAAAAAGTCAAAGGCTGTGAATACTTTCCGAAAGCACTGTACCAACCAGGGGTAAGAACCACATTTCTGCTCCTTTTGTTTTGTTCTGAACAGAACCTTTTTTTTTCTTATTTTGTTTTTACTGTTCCGACCAACAAGAAATGTAGTTCTGAACCGGTTTGAACCCCAAAAAATACTGATTTTATATCGTTCCTTACTGTTCCCTTTTAAACATCTGATTTATTATTTTTTATTTACTCCAATATTAAATGACTTCAACAATTAGTGCGGATAGAGCAGCTTGCTATGGAGCGGGTAAGCTATAGTTTGTGTTTTTACCTTCATTGGACAGACGTGTAAGGCGCGAGATGCGACTGATTTTTTTGGTGTAGTGAGAGAGATCAGAGGAGACTTGGTTTGAAGCGCTGGGCATCTTGTTTGTTACATGCATTTATGTGAATTAGGCCACAAAATTAAACCTACGGAAGAGTGGCTTCTATGGAGGAACTTTGAATGTCTTTGAACTTCAGAGAGTTGGCTTAACGTTGGACCAGAGCTAGCTAGCTAACAAGCTGTGCAGAGTGGCACCAGAATTAAAATAAAAACATGTCTTGCCTATTTGTAGTTAATAAATCCAATGTGAAACGTGATAACTATAGTATCCTTAACTAACATTGAAAAAGTTAATACATTCTTCTCTAGTTAAAAATCTCTCTCCCTAATTTCTGAATCTTGCTTGTAATTTCTGTAGGCTATTCTTCGGAGGGGAGGGGTAGGTAGCCTACACGTGTGCACACACTGGTAAAGATTACCAGCTGACAGGCAGACACTGGAATAAGTTTCTGAGTGACAGAGTGAGGGCTTTGCATAGCTGCTTTGTTGCATTTCTTGCCGGAACGTAAAAGAACGTTATTAACCGATTCCCATGCTTTTAAAATAACGGTTCTGTTCAGGAACAGTGTAGATCACTTTTGTTCTGATACTGTTCCTTGAAAATGTTGTTTTCTGTTCTGTTCCCTGAACTAGTTCCAACACCTGCTACCAACAAGCTGCTGCACTTCAGTTGCCTTTTGGTTTAGGGACTAGATCCTCCACGGTGCCTCAACTCCATTTGTTTTCATTATTCTTCATTTGTCCAACTAAAGGTCCAGATCCTTTGAATACACATTTGTTATGAATGTGGTCCAATTCCTAGAATAATTTGTTATCCACCCTTCCATCCCAGTATGTTATCCTGTACCATGAACCTGCCACTCTGTAAAAGGGAATGTGGAATTCTTACCAGGAGGGCATTTTGAGACCGTTGTCATACTGTTTGATTGCTGTCATGTCTCACTGTTGTGTGTGTGTGTGTGCGCACACAGGGAATGGCCAGTATTTAGCCTTTGTCATCACATATATAATAATACTGATAATAATCATCATCATCATTATGATAATGGTACAAAAACATGTTTTATTATTGAGGAATTGTTGACTGGTACAAACTGAACACCTCTAAATTCTATCAACAGCTTACTGTTGGGAAACTTGTGAAATGTACCCCTTCCAACCTTTGGAGAAATGCCCCCTGTCTACAGGCCTGGGTAAACTGGGCTGACAAAACCAGATACTGTGAATGTCAGTTTAAACAGAATTACATGTTTGTAATGTATGCATATGTTTAGCCATTTTATAGGCTAATTGTCTGTAAGCACTTGTTTTGCTATTTCCTTATGAGAATATTCTTCAGAGAGCAGGAATTCTAGATGGTCAGTCAGAAGTTGTCAGTAAAGTGTCGGCCCACTATGTCAACACCTGAATGGATGCAGGGGTGATGTGCAGTAATTTATTGAAATAAAATGTCTGAAACCATTGTACCAATGTCAAAGCTTAAACATTGAAGTGTCTAATAAAATCACATTTTTGCTATTATATAAATGTGAAGTATGTTTTTCCATGTCTTTGTGGTTCAATAATGTGGTCTCAAATGGGCTAGGCAAAGCAAACGCATTGGTTTAGACTACTTTGTTAAAAGTATAGAGAACTCATTCATGTGTCTTCTGCCTCAATGTAAATAAACACAGCAAAAAAAGAAACGTCCCTTTTGCAGTACCCTGTCTTTAAAAGATAATTTATAAAAATCCAAATAACTTCACAGATCTTCATTGTAAAGCGTTTAAACACTGTTTCACATGCGTGTTCAATGAACATAAACAATTAATGAATATGCACATGTGGAACAGTCGTTAAGACACTAACAGCTTACAGACGGTAGGCAATTAAGGTCACGGTTATGAAAACTTAGGACACTAAAGAGGCCTTTCTACTGACTCTGGAAAAACTCCAAAAGAAAGATGCCCAGGGTCCCTGCTCATCTGTGTGAAAGTGCCTTAGGCATGCTGCAAGGAGGCATGCAGATGTGGCCAGGGAAATAAATTGAAATGTTCGTACTGTGAGACGCCTAAGACCGTACTACAGGGAGACAGGACGGACAGCTGACCGTCCTCGCAGTGGCAGACCATGTGTAACAACACCTGCACAGGATCGGTACATCCGAACGTCACACCTGCGGGACAGGTACAGAATGGCAACAACAACTGCCCGAGTTACACCAGGAACGTACAATCCCTCCATCAGTGCTCAGACTGTCCGCAATAGGCTGAGAGACGCTGGACTGAGGACTTGTAGGCCTGTTTTAAGGCAGGTCCCCACCAGACATCACCGGCAACAACGTCGCCTATGGGCACAAACCCACCGTCGCTGGACCAAGACAGGACTGGCAAAAAGTGCTCTTCACTGATGAGTCGCGGTTTTGTCTCACCAGGGGTGATGGTCGGATTCGCGTTTATCGTCGAAGGAATGAGCATTACACCGAGACCTGTACTCTGGAGCGGGATCGATTTGGAGGTGGAGGGTCCGTCATGGTCTTGGGCGATGACTGAGCTTGTTGTCATTGCAGGCAATCTCAACGCTGTGCACTACAGGGAAGACATCCTCCTCCCTCATGTGGTACCCTTCCTGCAGGCTCACCCTGACATGACTCTCCAGCATGACAATGCCACCAGCCATACTGCTCGTTCTGTGCGTTATATCCTGCAAGACAGGAATGTCAGTGTTCTGCCATGGCCAGCGAAGAGCCCGGATCTAAATCCCATTGAGCACGTCTGGGACCTGTTGGATCGGGGGGGTGGTGGCTAGGGCCATTCCCCCCAGAAATGTCTGGGAACTTGCAGGTGCCTTAGTGGAAGAGTGGGGTAACATCTCACAGAAAGAACTGGCAAATCTGGTGCAGTCCACAAGGAGGAGATGCACTGCGTTACTTAATGCAGCTGGTGGCCACACCAGATACTGACTGTTTCTTTTGATTTTGACCCCCTCCCCCCTTTGTTCAGGGACACATTATTCCATTTCTGTTAGTCACATGTCTGTGGAACTTGTTCAGTTTATGTCTCAGTTGTTGAATCTTGTTATGTTCATACAAATATTTACACATGTTAAGTTTGCTGAAAATAAACACAGTTGACAGTGAGAAGATGTTTCTTTTTTGGCTGAGTTTACATAGGAGGTCCATCTCTAAAGCCAAGGGAAATTCTAGGTCTAGTGAATGAAAGTCAAGTGTGAAGGAGGGTTAGTTGCTGGACAGAATGTGCATTCCAGGTGGATGTCCGTCAGTTGTTGACCGACAGCCTCCAGGACAGGAGTTGGTCCTCTGGTGCACCAATCAAATGCATGGCATTGTTCCCCAACAGCTTAGTGACAGGCTGTGTGAAAAAAACTCCCACCTGTGTAATATTCATCTCCCTCTTGCCCTCCCAGGCTTTATTGGTCTTTACGTTCCCTCCAACAGACATCTGAAGGACACAATCAAGATAAATAATAATGGTGTCTTTTTGTGGACAAAGCCTATGGGGAAATTTTGGGATAAATGCCCAAAATAAGGTCTGTAGGAGATCTTATATGTTTTGTCCTATGAGAAACTCTTCATCAGCTAATATCATTTTTTGTGAAATTTTAAGCATTTATGTAATTTAAAAAAGCACTTAAAGGCTTCCTATTTCATAAAGTGTTAACTGACTGTTAAGACCGCCTGTAGGGAGTAGGCCTGGCAGTGTGGAACCAGGACAACAACCTCTTCCTCAATGTGAGCAAGACAAAGGAGATGATCGTGACTACAGGAAAATGAGGGCAGAGCACACCCCCATTCACATCGACAGGGTTGTAGTAGAGTGGGTCGAGAGCTTCATGTTTCTTGGTGTCCACATCACTAAGGACCTATCATGGTCCAAACACACCAAGACAGTCATGAAGAGGGCAAGGCAACGCCTATTACGAGGCTGAAAAGATTTGGCATGGGTCCTCAGATCCTCAAAAAGTTCTACAGCTGCACCATCGAGAGCATCCTGACTGGTTGCATCACCGCTTGGTATGGCAACTGCTCGGCATCCGACCGCCAGGCGCTACAGAGGGTTGTGCGCACGGGCCAGTACATCACTGGGGCCCGAGCCATCCAGGAACTCTATACCAGGCGGTGTCAGAGGAACGCCCTAAAAATTGTCAAAGAATTCAGCCACCCAAGTCATAGACTGTTCTCTCTGCTATCACATGGCAAGTGGTACTGGAGCACCAAGTCTGGGACTAAAAGGCTCCTTAACAGTTTCTACCCCCAAGACTTAAGACTGCTGAACACTTCATCAAATGGCTACTAGAACTATTTACATTGGACCCCTTATTTTATTCGTATTTTTTGCACTCTTGCACAGGCTCAATGTTCACTCACTGGATTCTAACCACACACACTCACACATACACTGACGTTCCAACACACACACACACACACACACACACACACACACACACACACACACACACACACACACACACACACACACACACACACACACACACACACACACACACACACACACCTCTACCTACATGTACATATTACATGAATTACTATTTTTCCTTTAGTTTAGCAAACTTTTCTTATATTCTTTTTTAAAACTCTGCATTGTTGGTTAAGACCTCGTAAGTATGCAATTCACAGTAAGGGCTACACCTGTTGTATTCAGTGCATGTGACAAAAAAAAAACATTTTATTTGATATCTCATAGAACAAAACGGATATGGTTTTCGGACATTATTCCAAAACCGTATTCTTTGCCCATTCATTTTCCCCATAGGGATGGCGGAACGAACCAGAGTTAACTCATTTCCGGGTTTTACGACTACAGGCTGGTGACCTCTATGGGGTTTATTCACAAAACATGGCCCCGTTGTAAATGTACCACCTGTTTTTGGAAAAACAATTTTATTTTTATGCTTGCTCCATACTCTGGATGTTCACCAACACAATAGAGAGTTAAAGGTTGATATATATTCAGGATGACATAGAGTATTGACCAGTTTTTAAAACTGGGTAAAGCAGGTGGTCAATTGAATTGTGGTATACCTTTAATACAACCCATTCAATGAGAGCTGGCTAAAAGTCCATTATTGTAGTTTGTCCATCCATCTGCATTCATGTGATGACAGTTGTGGTGACACAAATCCTCTAGTAAATTAGTGTATAATCCACCAGAATCACAGGCCCTAGGCCTCGGGTCCCATCTAGCACCGATGACACAGCCTGCAGGCACCCTTGGTGTGGTTGAAAGAAACTTGAAGCATCCAGTTTCCAGGGGAAAAGCAGAGAAGAGGCGAAGCCTGAAAAGCTGGATGCCTCCAGTTTCTGCTAACCCCGCACAAGCAATTATTTTATGCCTGCTAATTTAGCCTGCAAGTGGATGAGCCCATTATGCTTCTCTAATAGGCTATTTCTGGGATGAATGGCTCCCTGGTAGCTTTTCAATGCAGGTGGTTATGTTCACCGTATCTCCATACTGAATAACAGAGGACCTTGGATGGTGAGGTCTGCCATTATTCTACCATTTAAAAACATGATTTCTATATACATTTACACACTATGAGGTTGGAATAATACTGTGAAATTGTTTGAAAAGACCACCTATTTCAGCCTGTTGTGGTGGGATGGAGTTTTGGACTGCCTGTGAAAACACCAGGCGGTAAATTAGTTAATAGACCTCTTGGGCCAATAACAGCTAGTTTTCCGTTTTTCCCTCCCACCCAGACCACTCCCAGACAGTCATAGATAAATTCTTGCTTGAGAAATTGCTCTTTGCTATGAAGCTAATTTTGTTTCTTTTTGACCATTTTAATTGAAAACAATCACAGTCAGGTACTTAATTGTGAGAGAAATTATTTGATATTGAGATAAAAATGGCTGCATTTTACCTTTAATTACCCAGCTTTAGACAATGAACTTCACCATCTGGAGACCTGGAGGAAGCGGTCACAAGGAACAAAAATAATCACAATAAGGTTCGTAGTATAAAAAGATGGCTTTTAGTACCATTTCCACTCACACGTGGTCATACAGTGTAGCTACTCTGGCTCGGAGGTGTACGTTTCTTTTGAAAGCGATCCGTGTTGTTAAATAACTGGAATTCAGGCAGTTAAACTCAATCTGCAGTGCACTGATGAGCAGGAATGCAGACCTCTGGGTAATGCGATCAGGGATGACTCGCCACAGGCACCAGGTGTTCCTCCTCGGGTCCCGGGGCCTGCAAGACGAGGGCCGGTTCAGGCTGGGACAGCACAGCACAGGGCCCTCCAGGGACAACCCTCTACTCTCCCATCTGCCCTCCCCTCTCCTCTCCCCAGGCAAAAGACAGGGCCTTTATAGCAGAGTGAGTTGGACCTTCTCATAGGCTCCCAGGAAGATAAATCCTCCCAGATTGATGGACGTGACTCGAGGTATACTGCCAGAAAACAGACTGAAAAGACAGACAGTTGCATCAGGGATTATGCACAGAGTAACATGCTATTTGTTTTAACTTGCTCCATGTTTCTCTGCTAACCTCTATGTTCTGAGAGAGCAGGGGCCTACTAAGATTATCTAGAATCAATTTTATGGAACAGAGAGGCAGCTGTAGAAGGTAGGAAACAGAAAGGATGTTTTGGAGTCAGTTTTGGAAGCTAGGGGACTGGAGAGGCTGTTGATGTTGTGGGGGTCAGGGGATGTGACAGGCCTTGAGAGAGACAGTCCATGAGAGTGCGCCAGTCTCTCAAGACCCTTTTCCACACAGCTGTTTTGTGGATTACTGCTGAACCCCTGCTGGAGCTCTCTCTCTCTGCATGACTGACGGCCAGTTGACATCCACACACGTCCCTCTACTGACCATCCGTACGGCCGTCCAGCAACAGCCCCCTCAACTGGCTCAGCTCACACATCCCGGATCAGCGCAAACATTCCTCTATCTCTTTTTCTCCCTCTTTCTCTCTCCCCCACTCTCTTGTACACACACACACCAGCATTTACTCTCTCTCCACTTCTCCCTCTCTCCCTACTGTCTGGACATATATTGGGTCCTGTCCATTGGACTGTTTTGTTGTTTACTGAGGAACCCCAACCTGACAATATGCCCCCCACACTCCCATGTCTGTCTGTCTGTCTTTCTGTCTGTCGGTCTGTCTTTAGACGGAGAAGATGGCTGACGTTTTATGTGCTCCCAACCGATTGTGTTTTTATGTAACTTTTTTTGCGTTATTTGTAACTTATTTTTTTACTTATTGTCTACATAATGTTGCTGCTACCGTCTCTTATGACCGAAAATAACTTCTGAACATCAGAACAGCGATTACTCACCACGAACTGGCAGAAGCTTTTTTTTATTTAACGAGTCCGACGAGCCCGATGTGAACGACGTAATGCTTTCCCAGGAACAGGCCCAAATCCCTGTAATTTGCGTGAAGAGACGACAGAGGAAAAGAGGATGGAGGTCAGGCTGCCTTCTGAGAAATCATATGCGATCTAATAAACCCCCCCTGCCTTCCGTTCTTCCAGCTAACGCGCAATCATTGGAAAATAAAATCGACGACCTACTATGAAGATTAAACTACCAACGGGACATTAAAAACGGTAATATTCTTATGCTTCACGGATTCGTGGCTGAATGACGACATTATCAACATACAGCTGGATGGTTATACGTTTCATCGGCAGGATAGAACAGCGACGTTTGGTAAGACAAAGGGTGGCGGACTGCATGTATATAAGCAACAGCTGGTCCACGATATCTAAGGAAATCTTAAGGTTTTGCAACCTAAGGTAGAGTATCTCATGAAAAGCTGTAGACCACATTAACTACCTAAAGAGTTTATCTGTATTTTTCGTATCTGTCTACATGCCACCACAGACCGATGCTGACACTAAGACCGCACTCAATGAGCTCTCCCTCGCTCTCCGTTTGGCAAATCTGACCATAATTTTATTGTCCTGATTCCTGATTACAAGCAAAAATTAAAGCAGGAAGCAATGCAAAAGTGGTCAGATGAAGCAGATGCTAAGCTACAGGTCTGTTTTGCTAGCACAGACTGGAATATGTTCCAGGATTCCTCCTATGGCACTGAGGAGTACACCACATCGGTCATTGGCTTCATCAATAAGTGCATTGATGACGTCGTCCCCACCAGAAGCCATGGATTACAGGCAACATCCGCACTGAGCTGAAGGCTAGAGCTGCCGCTTTCAAAGAGCGGGACTCTAACCCGGAAGTTAATAAGATATCCCGCTATGCTCTCCGACGAACCATCAAGCAGGCAAAGAGTCAATAGAGGACTAAGATCAAATCGTACTACACCGGCTCCGACACTCGTCGGATGTGGCAGGGCTTGCAAACCATTACAGACTACAAAGGGAAGCACACCCGAGAGCTGCCCAGTGACACGAGCCTACCAGTAGCACTCAGGTCTGTAGTGCTTTGAAAGGCTGGTCATGGCTCACATCCACATCATTATCCCAGAAACCCTAGATCCACACCAATTTGCATACCACCCTAATATATCCACAGATGATGCAATCTCTATTACACACCACACTGCCCTTTCCCACCTGGACAAAAAGAACACCTATGTGAGAATGCTATTCATTGACTACAGCTCAGCGTTCAACACCGTAGTGCCATCAAAGCTCATCAATAAGCTAAGGACCCTGGGACTAAACAACTCCCTCGGCAACTGGATCCTGGACCTCCTGATGGGCCGCCCCCAGGTGGTAAGGGTAGGTAACAACAAATCCGCCACGCTGATCCTCAACACGGGCACCCTCGGGGGTGCTTTCTCAGTCTCCAACACCATCATTAAGTTTGCCGGTGACACAACAGTGGTAGGCCTGATCACTGACAACGATGAGACAGCGTATAGGGAGGAGGTCAGAGACCTGGCCATGTAGTGCCAGGACAGCAACCTCTCCCTCAACGTGATCAAGACGAAGGAGATGATTGTGGACTACAGGAAAAGGAGGACCGAGCACGCCCTCATTCTTATCGACGGGGCTGTAGTGGAGCAGGTTGACAGCTTCAAGTTCCTTCATGTCCACATCACCAACAAACTAACATGGTCCAAGCACACCAAGACAGTCGTGAAGAGGGCACGACAAAACCTATTCCCCCTCAGGAGACTGAAAAGATTTGGCATGGGTCCTCAGATCCTCAAAACGTTCTACAGCTGCCCAGTCGAGAGTATCCTGACTGGTTGCATCACTGCCTGGTATGGCAACTGCTCGGTCTCCAACCGCAAGGCACTACAGAGGGTAGTGCGTACGGCCCAGTACATCACTGGGGCCAAGATTCCTGCTATCCAGGACCTCTATACCAGGTGGTGTCAGAGGAAAGCCATAAAAATTGTCAAAGATTCCAGCCACACTAGTCATAGACTGTTCTCTCTGCTACCGCATGGCAAGCAGTACCGGAGCGCCAAGTCTAGGTCCAAGAGGCTTCAAAACAGCTTCTAACCCCAAGCCATAAGACTCCTGAACATCTAATCAAATGGCTACCTAGACTATTTGCATTACCCCCCCCCCCCCCCCCCCCTTTTACGCCACTGCTACTCTCTGTTATTATCTATGCATAGTAACTTTAAAAACTCTACCTACATGTACATATCACCTCAATTACCTCGACTAACCGGTGCCCCCACACATTGACTCTGTACTGGTACCCCCTGTATATAGTCTCGCTATTGTTATTTTACTGCTGCTCTTTAACTGCTTGTTACTTTTATTTCTTATTCATATTTTTTAAACTGCATTGTTGGTTAGGTGCTTGTAAATAAGCATTTCACTGTAACCTGTTGTATTTGGCGCATGTGACTTATTAACATTTTGTCTCTGTCTGGCTGTCTGTCTTGGCTCTGCTCTGGCCACTAGCATCTCTAACTGCTCAGAGTGCTCTGGCTGCTCCAGGACTGGCCTACGTAACACACCAGGCCCCATAGACCTGGGACACCTGTGGGCGCTGGGGTGATGGTGGGCTGGGGGAGGTTTTATGGCCCTCCATTTAGAAAACGGGGTCACAAATGGTCTAACCACGAACACATCAGTTTTGTCAACTGTAAATCTGTACAAGGTGCCAAGCATGTCAGGGATCATTCAACTATCTCAGCCATTTACGGAACTCCATGTTTAAGAATGCTCCAAGTTGGATTGGATGTTTTGGAGAGACTGTGCCGCTTAAGCTCGAACAAATGACAAAGGGGACATTTCTCAAAGCATGTCATCCTGCCCTTCAGTTTGCTCTTTGCAGAGTTATCACCTTTGACTGAAATAGAAGTTAGCACCCGCTGTGTGTGAATCTCAACCTTTTCCATCACACGCGTTACTCACACGCGTTACATATCAAAATATTGTACTCTTAAAAATGCGCATGTGTTAGGCTGACAGTTTTGTTCCTAGAACAAACCAAGGAAAACAATAGTCAAAAATAATGTCACATTTTCAGTATCTGCACATGTGAACGCCTGTATTAGCACAGGTTCAGAACAGTTCTTCAGCATTCTAAGATGATAAATTATCCAGACCACCTCCATATGTTCTGGCTCAGTCAGCTAGAACAGTTTGTCACATCCTGTCTGGGAGAAGCCCCACCTGTGGAACAGAATGGCTGAACTTCTTCCATCTTCCTCTGGGGCTCTCTGACTCATTGTGACATCAGCGGCCCACCAGCCACAGAGATCAGTCATGCACTGATCACTGGCCAATAACCTCTCAGCCTCCTGACCACGCAGGCTAAAATTACCCTGAGGCCTCAGCAGGAGAGAGAGAGCTGATGATCAGCAGGAAGGCTTTGGTGTTAATCATGCTGAGCACCAGTGGTCTTAGATAAACCTCATCTCTTTTTTTGATCAGGAGCATTGATCTAAGAGACACGCGTTTCTTCTCATGAATTATCTGCTCAAAGGGGGTGCATTAATTTCACCTTCATCTGCACTAATGTGAAATAAATGGACAGTAGGCATTCACTAAACACTTTTCACTAGACCTATGTGACAATAAAACATATATTTATTAGAGCTTTCACCTTCTATGAGGTGCCTATGGTGGAATCAAGGAGAACAGAAGGCTAGGCTATACTACAAAGCAGGATCAGTGAGTTAGCCAGCTAACTTAAATAAACAACCAGAAATTACTATGGATTTTCTGGTTTAGTAAAGTGAAAGTGTGAGATTTTGACAATTAAGGCCTTTGTCTACTTACCAAGAGTCAGATGAACTCATGGATACTATTTGAAGGTTGTTGAAGGTAGTTTCGTGAGCCAATGCTAACAAACGTTAGTGCTAGTTAGCAAGCAACTTCCTTGAAACTACACTCAGAGACATACAAATGCTATCCATGAGTTCAGCTGACTCTGGGTAAGTATAAAAAATTGCTTAATTCTTTAGAGTCTAAGATGTTGGGGGGGGGGGGCTAAGATGACACATGGAATTGTTTTAAGATGGTCATAATATGGATCATTTAGCTATTTGATTTTGAATTGTAGGACCCCTTTAGGTATACAAAAAGTTTAAAAAAATGATTTGATAAAATATACATTAAGCATTTAATACTTAAGTTCATAGAAACACATTGAATAACGCATTCATAAATGGCAAAAAGGACAGTCCAAAAATATATCATAATTAACAAGGTTTGAAGTCTCTGTCCTAAATCTAGGATATATATAAAAAAAATGAATATATTTCCTTTTTTTACACATACAGTGGCTTGCGAAAGTATTCACCCCCTTGGCATATTTCCTTTTTTTATCATCTTACAACCTGGAATTAAAATTGTTTTTTGGGGGGGTTGTATCATTTGATTTACACAACATGCCTAGCACTTTGAAGATGCAAAATATTTTTATTGTGAAACAAACAAACAAAAACCAAAAAACTTGAGAATGCGTTACTATTCACCCCCCAAAGTCAATACTTTGTAGAGCCACCTTTTGCAGCAATTACAGCTGCAAGTCTCTTGGGGTATGTCTCTATAAGCTTGACACATCTAGCCAATGGGATTTTTGCACATTCTTCAAGGCAAAACTTGTCCAGCTCCTTAAAGTTGGATGGGTTCCACTGGTGTACAGCTATCTTTAAGTCACACCACAGATTCTCAATTGGATTGAGGTCTGGGCTTTGACTCGGCCATTCCAAGACATTTAAATGTTTGCCCTTAAACCAGTCAAGTGTTGTTTTAGCAGTATGCTTAGGGTCATTGTCTTGCTGGAAGGTGAACCTCCGTCCCAGTCTCAAAACTCTGGAAGACTGAAACAGGTTTCCCTCGAGGATTTCCCTGTATTTAGTGCCATCCATCATTCCATAAATTTTGACCAGTTTCCCAGTCCCTGCCGATGAAAAACATCCCAACAGCATGATGCTGCCACCACTATGCTTCACTGTGGGGATGGTTTCTCGGGGTGATGAAAGGTGTTGGGTTTGCGCCAAACAGAGCATTTTCTTAGATTCATTTTATAAATTGCATTTTTATTCCACCTTTATTTAACCAGGTAGACCAGTTGAGAAAAACTTCTCATTTACAACTGCGACCTGGACAAGATAAAGCAAAGCAGTGCGACAAAAACAACGCAGAGTTACACATGGGATAAACAAACATACAGTCATTAACTCATTAACTTAATCTGTATACAGTGTGTGCAAATGTACTAAGATTAGGGAGGTGAGGCAATAAATAGGCCATAGTGGCAAAATAATTACAATTTAGCATTAACACTGGAATGATAGATGTGCAGATGATGATGTGCAACTAGAGATACTGGGGTGCAAAAGAGCAAAAATAAATAACAATATGGGGATGAGGTAGTTGGGTGGGCTCTTTACAGATGGGCTGTGTACAGGTGCAGTGATCGGTAAGCTCCTTTGACAGCTGATGCTTAAAGTTAGTGAGAGAGATATAAGTCTCCAGCTTCAGCGATTTTTGCAATTCGTTCCAGTCATTGACAGCAGAGAACTGGTAGGAAAGGCGGCCAAATGAAGAGTTGGCTTTGGGGATGACCAGTGAAATATACCCACTGGAGAGTGTGCTACGGGTGGGTGTTGCTATGGTGACCAGTGAGCTGAGATAAGGCGGGGCTTTACCTAGCAAAGAATTATAGATGACCTGGAGCCAGTAGGTTTGGCGACGAATATGAAGCTAGTGCCAGCCAACGAGAGCATACAGGTCAAAGTGGCGGGTAGTATATGGGGCTTTGGTGACAAACCAGATGGCACTGTGATATACTACATCTAATTTGCTGAGTAGAGTGTTGGAAGCTATTTTGTAAATGACACCGCCAAAGTCAAAGATTGGTAGGATAGTCAGTTTTACGAGGGTATGTTAGAAGCATGAGTGAAGGAGGCTTTGTTGCGAAATAGGTATCCAATTCTAGATTTACATTTGGATTGGAGATGCTTAAGTTTACAGTCTAACCAGACACCTAGGTATTTGTAGTTGTCCACATATTCTAAGTCAGAACCGTCCAGAGTAGTGATGCTAGTCGGGCGGGTGAGGGCAGCGATCGGTTGAAGAGCATGCATTTAGTTTTACTAGCATTTTAGAGAAGTTGGAGGCCACGGGAGGAGTGTTGTATGGCATTGAAGCTTGTCTGGAGGTTTGTTAACACAGTGTCCAAAGAAGGGCCAGATGTATACAGAACGGTGTTGTCTGGGTAGAGGTGGATCAGAGAATCACCAGCAGCAAGAGCGACATCATTGATATGTACAGAGAAAAGATTTGGCCCGAGAATTGAACCCTGTGGTACCCCCATAGAGACTGCAAGAGGTCCGGACAACAGGCCCTCCGATTTGAAACACTGAACTCTATTTGAGAAGTAGTTTGTGAACCAGGCGAAGCAGTCATTTGAGAAACCAACGCTGTTGAGTCTGGCGATAAGAATGTGGTAATTGACAGAGTCAAAAGCCTTGGCCAGGTCGATGAAGACGGCTGCACAGTACTGTCTTTTATCGATGGTGGTTATGATATCGTTTAGAACCTTGAGTGTGGCTGAGGTGCACCCGTGACCAGCTCAGAAACCAGATTACATAGCGGAGAAGGTACGGTTGGATTCGAAATGGTCGGTGATCTGTTTGTTAACTTGACGTTCGAAGACTTTAGAAAGGCAGGGCAGGATGGATATAGGTCTATAACAGTTTGTGACTAGTGTGTCTCCCCCTTTGGAGAGGGGCAGCTTACAAAAGAGAGGTTGAACAGGCTAGTAATAGGGGTTGCAACAACTGCAGCGGATAATTTTAGAAAGAGAAGGTCCAGATTGTCTAGCTCAGCTGATTTGTAGGGCTCCAGATTTTTCAGCTCTTTCAGAACATCAGCTATCTGGATTTGGGTGAAGGAGAAGCGGGGTGGGGGGGGGGGGGGGGGGGGCTCGGGCAAGTTGCTGGTGGGGGATGTAGAGCTGTTGGCTGGGGTAGGGGTAGCCAGGTGGAAAGCATGGCCAGCCATAGAAAAATGCTTATTGAAATTCTCGATTATCGTGGACTTATTGGTGGTGACAGTGTTTCCTAGCCTCAGTGCAGTGGGCAGCTGGGAGGAGGTGCTCTTATTTTTCATTGACTTTACAGTGTCCCAAAACTTTTTGGAATTTGTGCTACAGGATACAAATTTCTGTTTGAAAAAGCTAGCCTTTGCCTTCCTAACTGACTGTGTATTTTGGTTCCTAACTTCCCTGAAAAGTTGCGTATCGCGGGGGCTATTCGATGCTAATGCAGTATGCAAAAGGATGTTTTGTGTTGGTCAAGGGCAATCAAGTCTGGAGTGAACCAAGGGCTATATCTGTTCTTAGTTCTACATTTTCTGAATGGATGACCAAAAAGCTCAAATTTAGTCTCATCTGACCAGAGTACCTTCTTCCATATGTCTGGGGAAACTCCCACATGCATTTTGGCAAACACCAAACGTGTTTGCTTATTTTTTTCTTTAAGCAATGGCTTTTTTCTTGCCACTCTCCATAAAGCCCAGCTCTGTGGAATGCTCAGCTTAAAGTGGTCCTATGGACAGATACTCCAATCTCCGCTGTGGAGCTTTGCAGCTCCTTCATGGTTATCTTTGGTCTCTTTGTTGCCTCTCTGACTAACGCCCTCCTTGCCTGGTTTTTGTGGGCGGCCCTCTCTTGGCAGGTTTGTTGTGGTGCCAGATTCTTTCAATTTTTTAATAATGGATTTAATGGTGCTCCATGGGATGTTCAAAGTTAAGGATTTTTTTTTTTACCCAACCCTGATCTGTACTTCTCCACAACTTTGTCCCTGACCTGTTTGGAGAGCTCCTTGGTCTTCATGGTGCCGCTTGCTTGTTGGTGCCCCTTGCTTAGTGATGTTGCAGACACTGGGGCCTTTCAGAACAGGACTTTATTAACTAATTGTGTGAATTCTGAAGGTAATTGGTTGCACCAGATCTTATTTAGGGGCTTCATAGCAAAGGGCGTGAATACATATGCACGCACCACTTTTCCGTTTTTGTTTTTGTGACTTTTTTGAAACAAGTAATGTTTTTCATTTCACTTCACCAATTTGGACTATTTTGTGTATGTCCATTACACGAAATCCAAATAAAAATATATTTAAATTACAGGTTGTAATGCAACAAAATAGGAAAAACGCCAAGGGGGATGAATACTTTTGCAAGGCACTGTATCTAACCCAATGTTTGGGGTAGGCACAAAACTAACTTCATACTTTAAAAAAAAACAGTACCTGTTACCTTCAGACGAGTCTCATGACAGAAAAACTTGAGAGTCTTCCCTTTGCTAGGTAAAGCTCCACCTTATCTCAGCTCACTGGTCACCATAACAACACCCACCCGTAGCACGCACTCCAGCAGGTATATCTCACTGGTCATCCCCAAAGCCAAATCCTGCTTTGGCCACCTTTCCTTCCAGTTCTCTGCTGCCAATGACTGGAACGAATTACAAAAATCGCTGAAGTTGGAGACTTATATCTCCCTCACTAACTTTAAGCATCAGCTGTCTGAGCAGCTGATGCTCAGACAGCTGACTAAATTGACTAAATTGTAATTACTTGGCTACTATGGCCTATTTATTGCCTTACCTCCTCACGCCATTTGCACACACTGTATATAGACTTTTTCTATTGTATTATTGACTGTATGTTTGTTTATTCCATGTGTAACTCTGTACTGTTGTTTGTGTCACACTGCTTTGCTTTATCTTGGCCAGGTCGCAGTTGTAAATGAGAACTTGTTCTCAACTAGCCTACCTGGTTAAATAAAGGTGAAATAAAAAATAAAAAAAATTGGACATGATTTTGAAAGAAACACACCTGCCTATATAAGGTCCCACAGTTGACAGTGCAAGTCAGAGCAGAAACCATACAATGAAGTCCAAGGAAGTGTTCCTAGATCTCTGAGATATAATTGTGATGAGGCATATATCTGGGGAAGGGTATAAGGACAGCAGTCTCTACAGCACTTCACTAATCTGGGCTTTATGGGAGAGTGGCCTGACGGAAGCGATTTCTGAGAAATAGGCAGATGACAGCATGCCTGGAGTTTGCAAAAAAAAGGCACATGAAAGACTTTGAGAGCATAAGGCAAGAGATTATGTGGTCTGATGAGACAACATTTTTACTCTTTGGCCTGAATGCAAAGCGCTATGTCTAGAGAAAACCAGGCACAGCTCATCACCCATCTAACACCATCCCTACTGTGAATCAAGATGGTGGCAGCATCATGCTATGGGATGCTTTTCAGTGGAAGGGACTGGGAGACTGGTAAAAATAGATGGAACAACGAATGGAGCAAAATACAGGCAAATCCTTGATGAGAACCTGCTTCAGAGTGCAAACGACCTTAGACTGAGGTTTACATTCCAACAGGACAATGACCCAAAGCATACAGCCAAAGCAACACTGGAATGGCTTCAGAACAAGAATGTGAAAGCCCTTGAGTGGTTCAGCCAAAGCCCAGACTTGAATCCCTCATCGGTGTGAATTCTTATGTACTGTAAATGAGATATTTCTGTATTTCATTTTCAATATATTTGCTAAAATATCAAAAACCATGTTGCTTTCACGTTATCATTATGGGGTATTGTGTGTAGATGGGTCAGAGACAAATTATATTTAATCCATTTTGAATTCAGGCTGTAATAACAAAATATGGAATAAGTCAAGTGGTATGAATACTTTCTGAAGGCACTGTAGGTCATGAGAAGAGGAGTGGACTTGGTGAACTCAGGTTGCCATTGTTTGTCTGTGTTTTGGCTTCATTCTGGTTGTGGTGGGGAAGTCCTGGCTGTTGTTGTGTTTTGGTTAGTGTGGTGAGGTTTGTAACATTGGTCTAACCCAGTTGTAAGGTACGCAGGCAGGGCTCCACAGGGCTCTGGGGCACTGCAGACAGATGGAAGCACTTTATGGCTTCACTAGACTGCAATTGGGCCTATTACCATAATTATAGCTTTAAAGCCTCAGCAATTTGTAGCAGGCATGCTCCGGCGAAACTGCCAAGTCTTTTGCCCTATGGAATCACGGCCCTGCATTTCCCCCCTTCGGTTTTCCCAAAGAGACTGTGTATATCACTATCAGGGTAATGGATTTGTGGAATTCCTTCATGTTGTACAGATTATTGTGCTTGCTCCCTCAGCTGTACAGAAAACCTCCCACTGCAGATGGCTTATGAGTAAATTAAGATAATCAGTTGGAGGAGAAGAGAAGGAAAAAATAGCAGAAAAAGATAAACAAAATATCAAAGAGGGGAAACATCAAAGAATAGTCTTTGAATTAGGGGTGGGTTGCCGTGGCAGCCGGAAGGCTTAGGGTAGAGACTTTTCTACAGGGGATCCTTCTCGTCTACTGGAAATCTGCTCTAGAGAAATATGGCGGCTTCATGAGCATCAGAAGAGCCATGCAGTAAGCCCTCCCCGTCCCTGATCTTCTCCTTCCCCAGCCGTGTGTGTTTAAGGAACCACCCTTGGGTTATTAAAAAGCCAGTTAATGTTGAATCAGAACCTCTTAACAACATAATTGCACTCTGATTAGATTCCATTACTACAGCCTATTAAAAATATATATTTGATAGTGCCTGAGAGAGGAGGGGAGAGAGAGGGAGAGAGTGTGTTTTTGGCCCCGTCCCAAACCAAATCTGCTATTAACATCAAGGCCTGTAGATCTTAACTAAATGATGGCTGCTCATATACAAATTGGCCTATTATTCACAGGGCTGTTTGGTTTAGGGCTGGCAGCCCAGCACTCCCTCCTGACCTGGCCTTTTCTTTAGGAGAAGTCATAAACACATCACACATTCAGCTCCACACAAACCTTACCGTTGGCCCCACTAATGTCTTAATCAATAAGACTGTTCAGACAAGTTATGTTTCCCGGAAAGCTCTTATTTCTCCTTTTTCAGGTTTCTGCTCTGAATTTGTCCCCTCACTAGTGTTCCTACCATCAGGCAAACCTGATTATGCAAGGAACGGTAGCACTTTAAATCAGATAATGCAAAGTCAGACATTTTAAACAGGCTAAGATAAATGATTTAAGAAATGAAAAGCACATTTGTCATTCAGCAAGAGAGACACTTTTTGAAATGTGTGCATAGGAACAGAAGGCTACACCAGCCTAGTTCTCAGGTTCCCCCAGAACGGCAGCGTGTGATGGGCCATACTCAACCTGTCAAGCCCCTACTCTTCCACACATCTAGCATCACCAGTGGAATGTTTCTACTCGCTACACTAGTCCCAGCCTGAGAGAGAGAGAGAACAGAGGAGAAAGAGAGAGAAAGTGAGAGAGAGAATTAACAAATAGAGGCGTAATGATGGATGGATGGATTGTCTTCTCCACTTTGTGCCACTTGGACAGACACCCTGTGTAGTTTTCCTCTTCCGCCTTCCCTCGTCTCTCTCGTCCCATCTTTCCCTTCACTGACATCTGTGGCAGCACATGTGACACCCATAACAACCCACCACCCACACCCCACCTGTTGCAGTTTTATGCCAGAGGTCTTGATTGGGGGAGTTGGGTGAGGAGTGGAGAGAGGCTGAGAAGTGGTTTTAACCGTGAGGAGGGGAAGGACTAGCGACGGAAAAGAGGATGGAGGGAGTAAAGACAGGAGAAGAGTGTGTGTGTGATGTGTCCAGCAGTAATACTTTTGACCCTAATTATTCGTGAAATCACAGGGGAATCCTGTGGATTCCTACATGTGATTTGTCTCATTCTCCCCTGTTTCTATTGGAGGGGCTGAGAAGAAACCCCTCTCTCCTTTACTTGTCCCACAAGTCTTCTTTTCCCTCGGCCACAGACAGCCCACTCAGAACAGGCCTACGCTGACATGTACATTCTCCCTCTCTCTATTTGGCTCTTATTCCTGCAGTTCTGCCTGCAGTTATGGAACCCCTACCTGTCCCAGACCTGCTGTTTTCAACTCTTAATGATCGGCTATGAAAAGCCAACTGACATTTATTCCTGATTATTATTTGACCATGCTTGTCATTTATGAACATTTTGAACATCTTGGCTCTCTCTAATTCTCTCCTTCTCTCTTTCTTTCTCTCTCTTGGAGGAACTGAGCCCTAGGACCATACGTCAGGACTACCGGGCATGATGACTCCTTGCTGTCCCCAGTCCACCTGGCCTTGCTGCTGTCCCAGTTTCAACTGTTCTGCCTGCGGTTATGGAACCCCTACCTGTCCCAAACCTGCTGTTTTCAACTCTTAATTATCGGCTATGAAAAGCCAACTGACATTTATTCCTGATTATTATTTGACCATGCTGGTAATTTATGAACATTTGAACATCTTGGCCATGTTCTATTATAATCTCCAACCGGCAATGCCAGAAGAGGACTGGCCACCCCTCATAGCCTGGTTCCTCTTTAGGTTTCTTCCTAGGTTTTGGCCTTTCTAGGGAGTTTTTCCTAGCCACCGTGCTTCTACACCTGCATTGCTTGCTGTTTGGGGTTTTAGGCTGGGTTTCTGTACAGCACTTCGAGATATTAGCTGATGTACGAAGGGCTATATAAAATAAACTTGATTGATTGATTGATTCCCTCTGTCCATTCCTCTGACCCATGTCCCCTCATTCCCTCTGTCCATTCCTCTAACCCACGTCCCCTCGTTACATTTGTTACTAGATGTATTTGCTGCATCTAAGGACCTGTTGTACACTCTTAGAAAAAAGGGTTCTTCGGCTGTCCCCATAGGATAACACATTTTGGTTCCAGGTAGAACTATTTTTGGTTCCAGGTAGAACTCTTTATGGTTCCAGGTAGAGCTCTTTTTGGTTCCAGGTAGAACTCTTTTTGGTTCCATGTAGAAACCTTTTTGGTTCCATGTAGAACCATCTGTGTAAAAGTTTCTACATGGAACTCAAAAGGGTTCTACCTGGAATCAAAAAGGGTTCTTCAAAGGGTTTTCCAATGGGGACAACCAAAGATCCCTTTTAGGTTCTAGATAGAACCTTTATTTTCTAAGAGTGTACTCTAGCAGTGGGGTTCACTGCTGGATATGTACCATCTCTCTGGCTTCTGTTGTTCCTCCTTTCCCCTCCTCCAGTTCCCTTAACCCATATCGTAGACATAGGCAGGTCAGTCAGAAAGTTAGTCATGGGTGAAGGTGGGACATGTTATAGCAGTAGGCTCCAGAGGCAGGGATGTGCCAGGCTCAGACTGGGGACCTGTTGTACACAGTAGCAGTGGGTACAGGTTTCAGTGGGCACAGTGCTATGTGTGCCAGGCTGTGGGCAGTGCAGCGTGGTAAGAGTCCTGTTCTGTGTTTTTACAGGTTCAGTTGGCCACTGAGGAACAGTCCGAGACTTCTCTCTGAGCCAGCATCCAGCAGGCCTACCCCTGTCCCAACCAACATTGCCCTGGCCTGGCCTTGGCTCTGCACAACACAGCTCTTTCATTCTGCCAACCAACCAGCCACGGAAATAAACTTTTCATCTGCAACAGGAGGAAACTAATGTGACAAGCTCCAACACCGCCATATCCCATCAACACCACTCCTTCCCTCCTCCCCTACTTGTCTCTCCCCCCACGCCTCAGTCCTGTCTGGGCTTGTGCAACAGGCGTGCAAGGCCAGGGTGAGGGAGAGAAGGGAAATGAACTACTTTGGGGGATCATATATGGCTTTTTATAGAGGCTCTGAACATGCTACACTGTGTGTGTGTTTTAGCACTTGTCAGAAACATGCACTGGTCTAACAACCAGTTAATATTACATCAATGAAAGCCAAAGTGACCTCACCCCTAACTTTATAACCCCTGCTAAAACACGTTTATGGCAAATGTTATGACACATTATGCAGCATCTTCACACAAGAGCCATGTCAAACCAACTGAAGTGTTACAGAGTACAAAGTAGTACGGAACAGTCTGTCTTATCCAAGGACACAGAGGGGGCGGGGGAGGCTGGGGGGTGCACCTGAACTCACAACACCCCCACTAACATAACACAGAGAGACACTAACCAATCAGGGCAGTCAGACAAACACAGAAGCTAGCAGAGTAAACGCCTGGAGAGAAACCCAGGACAGGACAAGCCGAGCAGAGCCCAGCACACAGAGCCCAGCACACAGAGCCCAGCGCTAGGCTAATACAATGACACTAGCCTTCTGTTCCTGCTCTCTCAGAGAGAGATGAGAGGCCTGTCTGCTCTGTCTGATCCAATGGAAACTACTCTGGCCTGTCCAGATGTACTACAGCTAACATTAAATTATCCACACAAACATGTCCACGGAACACTGTCCATTCAACACTGGGCTGTGCAGAACACAGAGGGAATGTGCGTGTCACCACTGTCCCTGAGTAACCCTACTCTGTTCCGCTCTCCATGGGAGTGCATCTCTTCTGAGCTTTGACTACATTAAGGAACTGCAGTTCACTGTGGGGCTTTCCATCTGAGGCATCAGACAGACAGACAGACAGACAGACAGACAGACAGACAGACAGACAGACAGCAGTGTTGAACAGTATTGTAGCTGGCCTGTGTGGTGTGTGGTGTGGGTCTTACCTTGTCCAACATGATCCTGTTCTTAGCCACGTCCAGAGGATTAGTGACCAACGCTTCTACTCCAGCGCATAACTGACACACACATACACACAAAATGAGTGCACTGCAAACATTTCTGTTCTCTAATGACAAATACATAAAAGCTCTGTTATGGCCTTCCTATGCAATATTACCAGAATTGACATCAATCTAATATTTGGCTACATTTCATGATTCAATAGGATACATTGAGACTCTCAAAATATGTGTTTCCCCAATACAGGCCCATCCCCATTCCTGGACCAGATGCACTTCTCCTCCAGCTCCACTGTCACATTGAGGCCCACGCCTCACTAAACACACACTGTCTGTCTCAGTCTGTCAGTAGCACCCCTCTCCTCCCATCCATGGCTGCTCTTCTTTATGCACAGCTAGAAGAGTTGTTACCCCACTCATCTCCCCCTCTACCCAAACCCAGGCCAAGTTGGAGGCCCTGTGTGCTGAAGGTTCCAAGGATGTTCCCATTAAGAGGAGAGGAGGGGGAGAAGAGTTGCAAAATCCCCTTTACC
The DNA here is from genome assembly GCF_029448725.1 of Salvelinus fontinalis. Taxonomy (NCBI): domain Eukaryota; kingdom Metazoa; phylum Chordata; class Actinopteri; order Salmoniformes; family Salmonidae; genus Salvelinus; species Salvelinus fontinalis. Next base: position 18,640,618 of record NC_074682.1, read on the forward strand.
CCCTCAGTGTGTCTCTGTCTGACTGACTATCCTCCAGTCTACGCTACATAGTAACTGGTGTCAGTAAACAGGGACATATGTGCTACTGAATAGCAGTGAGGGAGAGGAGCTGACAGACGCTTGGCCATGTAAATGTCATACATGTAAATGTTATAGGTTTCCAAAAACCCTTTCTGAATGCATGGGGACGTTCACCATTGTGTTAAGCACTGTATGGAGAATTTGTATGGATTTGACTAGCTGGGAGTGCGTAGTAGACTTCTTTGACTTCATTTTCGCCGGTGTAAGGAAGCTTTACTTGCCCAACCCTCTCCAAGGATACTGTAGACTCTGTGTTAATAAAACATACTGGATACTACTATATCCTCATGGTATCCATGCAAATCTGATACATTTGGGCTCTTGAACTGGAGTAAAATCACATGAATGCATCCACATTACGATCAAGGTTAAATGCAAATCAAATGCAATCATTTTCCTGTACTGCTAAGAATTCAAAATGTAACTAGTACTTTTGGTTGTCATGGAAAATGTATGTAAAAAGTACAATATTTTATTTAGGAATGTGGTGAAGTTAAACTAAAGGTTGTCAAAAAATATAAATAGTGAAGTAAAGTACAGATACCCCAAAAAACAACTTAAGTAGTATTTTAAAGTATGTTTACTTAAGTACTTTACACCACTGCTCCTCTCTTATTCCCTCTTTACTTCTGGCTTGCTCCTCACCTCTCAATCAATCTCTTCCTCTACCCCCCCCCCCCCCCCCCCCCCCCCCCTTATCCCCAGTGTGTGTTAATACCAGGTGGGGTGGCTTATGTCCATGTCTCTGGTCCTCAGGGTGCAGTGTCCTCAGCCCCAACCCAACCCACAGCTCCCATCAATCTGCTTTCTGTCTGGCCTGTCACACATACCGGTACTCAAGAGTTATGGCCCAACTCTCTCTGTCTCTCTCTCTTACTCTCTGTGTCTGTCTCCCTCTTTGTGTCTGTATCGGTCTCTCTCTCTGTTACTCATGCACTCTCTCACACTCTCCACCGCTCTCTCCCTCTTTCGTTCCACCTCCCTCTCTCCGCTACAGGCCTCACTGCTCAGGGGGTCAGACAGCTGCACAGGCCCCAGTCCCAAGGGCAGGCCCTTATCCCCCTCTCATGGTCTCTCCTCTCTTCTCCTCCTCCTCTCCTCCTGTCCTCTGGGCCCCTGATGCTCATCTGTTCTGAGACACAACACTGAAACCTAGCCCTGTAAGTGTGGAGCACTTACTGACGGTCTGAGTCAATCGACCAATAACTCTACCCCTATCTACAGCAAAAACAATCAATCAAACCAGTACCTTATCTTTTTTCTACCGTTTCTTTTATTTTCAGACCTGTGCCGCAAGTGAAAGACTGTGCCAACTGAGGCAACCTGTGTGGAATTCTACAGGAATGTGGCTTCGGTAAACTTTCTATATTCCTGGCCCTCTACCATCCAACCTCCCCTCCATCCCTCTCTCTCTGCCTTTCCCAAAGCAGCATATAATCCTCTGCACCTGCAAAAGCTCCGCACACTGCAGCCTGCCAAAAAAAGGGTGTGTGACCTTGCCTCCATGACCACTGAGTCTGAGAGTGAGAGCTAGGGAGAGAGAGAGAGAGAGAGAGAGAGAGAGAGAGAGAGGGAGAGAGAGAGAGAGAGAGAGAGAGGGAGAGAGAGAGAGAGAGAGGGAGAGAGAGAGAGAGAGAGAGAGAGAGAGAGAGAGAGAGAGAGAGAGAGAGAGAGCAAATGAATTAGAAAGAGTTAAAGAGAGAGAGGGTTGGTTCTAAGAGTTATCAGGCGCATTAAAAACATCTCAAACCTCATCGGAATCGGCCTGGGGCTGGGAACCAAATGGCACAGCTATTTTTGTGTACTCTTCTCCGTCTTTGGAGTGATGTCATTCACTCTTTTCCCAAGCACATTACAGGACAAGAAAGAGAGGGGGAAGGAGAAAGGGGAAGACATAAAAAAAAGTCCCAGAGACGAGGACTGCAGTAAAGGTCCCCAAAATTCCTTAGCTCAGCAGAAAAGGCCTGGCTGATAAAGTTATACTGTACTCATAATATGAGAACATAATCATTTACTTGGAGAAGAGAAGCTAAGCACTTATATTATCATGTTAATGGAGGTTAAGTCTCATCCAAGTCAACAGGGAACAGAATGGACCCAGCTGAAGAGAACTGTCTGCAGTCTATGCTATCTTGCCAGAGTTAAGAAACAATATTTGTTCAATATTCACCATGGAGCTTATGGATTTGGACCAGCTCAGGCCTCTGTGTTCCATATTTCTGTGTTGATGCTCAAATAGTGTAACATGAGGCGCTAGCTGGGCCAACGTCCTATAAAACAGGTTGAACTGGAACCTCAACTAATACCTCACCCCTAGCTAATTACACAATACCTCACCCCTAGCTAATTACACAACCTATACTTGTCTTGTTTGGAGTTGCTGTAAAACAACAATCATTCCCTCCCCAACGCTGGTGGGCATGGCAGGACTGAATGCTGTTGGAATGTGTTGGATTCTGGCATAGAGTTCTGGTTTAAGTTGGGCTGCAGGTTCTGCCCAAGGACTACAGATAATTCCTGGTCCTTCTTGAAAACACATTGTGATAGTTTGGTTGCTCTAGAATAGATGAAGCAGGGATGATTGCTGCAATTGAGGAACAGCATGGAATAATTGCAAATATGAATCCCCATGCAAACTTAATCTTTAGCATACATGCCCTCTTTATAACACGCACACACACACACACACACACAGACACACACACACACACACACACACACACACACACACACACACACACACACACACACACACACACACACACACACACACACACACACACACACACACACACACACACACACACACACACACACACACACACACACACACACACACACACACACACACACACACACACACACACACACACACACACACACACCACATAAACATGCACACACACATGTACACACAAGTACACGCATACAGTACACACACTCAGATCAAATACACACACAAAGACACAAACCCCAAAACACCCTTGCACAGTGTGGAGAGGTGGGAGAGCTGTCAAAGTACAGTACATGGTTGGGGTGTGTCATGTGTATTCCATTAGGTTGCAGATTAAAAGGGAGACTTTGTTTTCCACATCAAAGGCCTGTATGTGTGGTGGGAAGCCTCTCAACTCTCTCTCTTCTCCTTCATGAATAACGATTAGAGGTAAATCTGCCTGGTCATGGAGAATAGACCTACCTCCTTCTCATTCTCCTCTATGTGTGTGTGTGTGTGTGCGCTCATGTGTGTGTGTGGTCCCTTAGACTTATGTGGTGTGTTTCAGTCTTATGGTTTTAGTAATGATTACATACTACATCAGTGATAATAAGCTGTGTTGGTTTGGTGGGCTATGGGAGGGGGACCCGACATGTGTGTGTTGGTGGTGTTTTTGTGGTCAGAGGGCATGCCGTGTGGGTTTGGTGATTGCTCTGGTTAATTTGTTGAGAGAATGTGATTTACAGGGGGCTAAATCCTAATGTGTGCAAGTTTGACTGAAAATCATGCAATGATGTCAGTGAGATATTAGCATGGACGTTTGAGTTGTGTGTACATTTCTCAGTATAGATTGATCCCATAGTGTGCAAGTGGAATGAATCCCGGCTCTGCTGATCTGTACTGGTTGGGTGACGTGTGAGGAGCTCTTGGAGTCTGCTGACAGCTGTTCTGTGCTGGCTGTGATGCTGGCTCCGTATGAAACAGAAATAAAAGGCTGTAACGCAGCACATTTCTACCCCCGGAGCAGATGTGGAGCTCAGGGTGAGAATGCCACACACAGACACACACATATAAACTCACACAGTCTCCTGGCTCTCCCAACAGCCAAAAAAGACCTATAAATGTTAGCTAGCTATTCGTTTTATTTTTCTTGAGTTTCACTCTATTGTCCCCTCTACACGTTTGTGTTTTTTTTTAGGTCAGGGATCTCAAGGAGAGACTGCAATTTACCCAGGCTGTTAGGGGAGAGGAGAGGGGTGAGAGGCAAGAGGAGATAAGAGAGGATGGGAGAGGAGAGCGAAAAGGTGGAGAAGGGCCAGATTCCAAAGCTGGCCTGTCCAGTTGAACTCTTCCCTAACGACTGTGTGCAGATAGCCTGGAGTGCAGGCCTTTGAGAGGGTGACAAAGAGGGGCTTGTGAATGATACGTCTTATTCTGGAGCACTTCCGTCCCCTGCTCCCCCCACAGCTGTGTGGCCCATTGTCCCCCCTCCCTCCCCTCCTGATCTGTCCACGCTGTGCTGCCCATATGGGCCTAATGTTAATGGAATGTTCTGAAGCCCGCACCCGGAGACATGATGTCACCCTCACTAATGCTGTCTTTTCAAAGAGAAATGGCTTTTGTGTGTCCAGGGCCAGACAATGGAGAGAAGGAGGAAGAGAGACCGAGGTTGAGAGAGAGCTAGAAAGAGAGAGAGAGGGAGAGAGAGACGGTTAACCATGCTAGAAGTGGATGACTAATTGCAGCTCCATTTGATTGTAGCCGTGGTGACCCATTAAACGAGGGTGTAATTTCCTATTTTGTACTGTCCAGGAGATATGGCCTAGTAGGGCCGACTCAGCTGTAAATGTGTCAGAACATAAGCAGCCTATTATGACTTTATTGCACCATCATTACAGGGACAAATTACAGCACAAAGAGACAGAGAGGAGGATGCATACCGTTACATACTCCCACAGTGGAACTGGACCAGAGAGAATGTGATTGGAAAATAAAGAAAAACAGAAATGTGATAAATACAACCTGTCATTATCAATCAATATGTAATATTTATAACAACTCTTTCAAATAATCTTGAAGACAAGAAAATGTCAGACCAAAAGCCTATCAAACACCTTGGTAAGAATGACAAGACTATTCCTGGTACACAACCAAATGAACTATGTCCCTTCCTTTGGAGTTGTGACTTTTCTGTGGCTTTACATGGTCAAAGGTCACAATGTTTCTCATGGTGCAATCCATAACACAACTCATTGGAAAAGTGAATGATGTCATGAGCATATCCCTATTTCACAGCAGAGCAATGCTAGTACTCCCGCTGTCCTGAGGTCAGCTGTATGACATCATGTCATCCACACGGGCAGGACGGGATTTACTGGATCTGGACCATGGAGAGATGGAGGTAGGGTGGAGAGGTAGAGGTAGGGTGGAGAGGTAGAGGGCTAGAGAGATGGAGGTAGGGTGGAGAGATGGAGGTAGGGTGGAGAGATGGAGGTAGGGTGGAGAGGTAGAGGGCTAGAGAGATGGAGGTAGGGTGGAGAGGTAGAGGGCTAGAGAGATGGAGGTAGGGTGGAGAGATGGAGGTAGGGTGGAGAGGTGGAGGTAGGGTGGAGAGATGGAGGTAGGGTGGAGAGGTGGAGGGCTAGAGAGATGGAGGTAGGGTGGAGAGGTGGAGGTAGGGTGGAGAGGTGGAGGTAGGGTGGAGAGGTGGAGGTAGGGTGGAGAGATGGAGGTAGGGTGGAGAGATGGAGGGCTAGAGAGATGGAGGTAGGGTGGAGAGATGGAGGTAGGGTGGAGAGGTGGAGGTAGGGTGGAGAGATGGAGGTAGGGTGGAGAGATGGAGGGCTAGAGAGATCGAAGTAGGGTGGAGAGATGGAGGTAGGGTGGAGAGGTAGAGGGCTAGAGAGATGGAGGTAGGGTGGAGAGATGGAAGTAGGGTGGAGAGGTAGAGGGCTAGAGAGATGGAGGTAGGGTGGAGAGATGGAGGTAGGGTGGAGAGGTAGAGGGCTAGAGAGATGGAGGTAGGGTGGAGAGATGGAGGTAGGGTGGAGAGATGGAGGAAGGGTGGAGAGGTAGAGGGCTAGAGAGATGGAGGTAGGGTGGAGAGGTAGAGGGCTAGAGAGATGGAGGTAGGGTGGAGAGGTAGAGGGCTAGAGAGATGGAGGTAGGGTGGAGAGATGGAGGTAGGGTGGAGAGGTAGAGGGCTAGAGAGAAGGAGGTAGGGTGGATAGATGGAGGTAGGGTGGAGAGGTAGAGGGCTAGAGAGATGGAGGTAGGGTGGAGAGATGGAGGTAGGGTGGAGAGGTAGAGGGCTAGAGAGATGGAGAAAGGGTGGAGAGGTAGAGGGCTAGAGAGATGGAGGTAGGGTGGAGAGATGGAGGTAGGGTGGAGAGATGGAGATAGGGTGGAGAGGTGGAGGTAGGATGGAGAGGTAGAGGGCTAGAGAGATGGAGAGATGGAGGTAGGGTGGAGAGATGGAGGTAGGGTGGAGAGGTGGAGGTAGGGTGGAGAGATGGAGGTAGAGAGGAGAGATGGAGGTAGGGTGGAGATATGGAGATAGGGTGGAGAGATGGAGGTAGGGTGGAGAGATGGAGGTAAGGTGGAGGGATGGAGGTAGAGAGGAGAGATGGAGGAAGGGTGGAGAGATGGAGATAGGGTGGAGAGATGGAGGTAGGGTGGAGAGGTGGAGGTAGGGTGGAGAGATGGAGGTAGGGTGGAGAGGTGGAGGTAGGGTGGAGAGATGGAGGTAGGGTGGAGAGATGGAGGTAGGGTGGAGAGATGGAGGTAGGGTGGAGAAGTATAGGTAGGGTGGAGAGACGGAGGTAGAGAGGAGATGGAGGTAGGGTGGAGAAATGGAGGTAGGGTGGAGAGGTGGAGGCAGGGTGGAGAGATGGAGGTAGAGAGGAGAGATGGAAGTAGGGTGGAGAGATGGAGGTAGGGTGGAGAGATGGAGGTAGGGTGGAGAGGTGGAGGCAGGGTGGAGAGATTTATTTAGGGTGGAGAGATGTAGGTAGGGTGGAGAGATGGAGGTAGGGTGTAGAAGTATAGGTAGGGTGGAGAGACGGAGGTAGAGAGGAGATGGAGGTAAGGTGGAGAAATGGAGGTAGAGAGGAGAGATGGAGGTAGGGTGGAGAGATGGAGGTGGAGAGGAGAGATGGAGGTAGAGTGGAGAGATGGAGGTAGGGTGGAGAGATGGAGGTAGAGAGGAGAGATGGAGGTAGGGTGGAGAGATGGAGATAGGGTGGAGAGATGGAGGTAGGGTGGAGAGATGGAGGTAAGGTGGAGGGATGGAGGTAGAGAGGAGAGATGGAGGAAGGGTGGAGAGATGGAGATAGGGTGGAGAGATGGAGGTAGGGTGGAGAGGTGGAGGTAGGGTGGAGAGATGGAGGTAGGGTGGAGAGGTGGAGGTAGGGTGGAGAGATGGAGGTAGGGTGGAGAGGTGGAGAGGTGGAGGTAGGGTGGAGAGATGGAGGTAGAGAGGAGAGATGGAGGTAGGGTGGAGAGATGGAGGTAGAGAGGAGAGATGGAGGTAGAGTGGAGAGATGGAGGTAGGGTGGAGAGATGGAGGTAGAGAGGAGAGATGGAGGTAGGTTGGAGAGATGGAGATAGGGTGGAGAGATGGAGGTAGGGTGGAGAGATGGAGGTAAGGTGGAGGGATGGAGGTAGAGAGGAGAGATGGAGGAAGGGTGGAGAGATGGAGATAGGGTGGAGAGATGGAGGTAGGGTGGAGAGGTGGAGGTAGGGTGGAGAGATGGAGGTAGGGTGGAGAGGTGGAGGTAGGGTGGAGAGATGGAGGTAGGGTGGAGAGGTGGAGAGGTGGAGGTAGGGTGGAGAGATGGAGGTCGGGTGGAGAGATGGGGGTAGGATGGAGAGATGGAGGTAGGGTGGAGAGATGGAGGGGTAGAGAGATGGAGGTAGGGTGGAGAGATGGGGGTAGGGTGGAGAAATGGAGGTAGCGTGGAGAGATGGAGGTAGGGTGGAGAGGTGGAGAAGGAGGTAGGGTGGAGAGATGGAGCTATGGTGGAGAGGTGGAGGTAGGGTGGAGAGGTGGAGGTAGGGTGGAGAGATGGAGGTAGGGTGGAGAGGTAGAGGGCTAGAGAGATGGAGGTAGGGTGGAGAGATGGAGGTAGGGTGGAGAGGTAGAGGGCTAGAGAGATGGAGGTAGGGTGGAGAGATGGAGGTAGGGTGGAGAGATGGAGGTAGGGTGGAGAGGTGGAGGTAGGGTGGAGAGGTAGAGGGCTAGAGAGATGGAGGTAGGGTGGAGAGATGGAGATAGGGTGGAGAGATGGAGGTAGGGTGGAGAGGTGGAGGTAGGGTGGAGAGATGGAGGTAGGGTGGAGAGGTGGAGGTAGGGTGGAGAGATGGAGGTAGGGTGGAGAGATGGAGGTAGGGTGGAGAGATGGAGGTAGGGTGGAGAGGTGGAGGTAGGGTGGAGAGATGGAGGTAGGGTGGAGAGATGGAGGTAGGGTGGAGAGATGAAGGTAGGGTGGAGAGGTGGAGGTAGGGTGGAGAGATGGAGGTAGGGTGGAGAGATGGAGGTAGGGTGGAGAGATGGAGGTACGGTGGAGAAGTATAGGTAGGGTGGAGAGACGGAGGTAGAGAGGAGATGGAGGTAGGGTGGAGAAATGGAGGTAGGGTGGAGAGGTGGAGGCAGGGTGGAGAGATGGAGGTAGAGAGGAGAGATGGAGGTAGGGTGGAGAGATGGAGGTAGGGTGGAGAGGTGGAGGTAGGGTGGAGAGATGTAGGTAGGGTGGAAAGATGTAGGTAGGGTGGAGAGATGGAGGTAGGGTGGAGAAGTATAGGTAGGGTGGAGAGACGGAGGTAGAGAGGAGATGGAGGTAGGGTGGAGAAATGGAGGTAGGGTGGAGAGATGGAGGGGTGGAGAGGTGGAGGTAGGGTGGAGAAGTATAGGTAGGGTGGAGAGACGGAGGTAGAGAGGAGATGGAGGTAAGGTGGAGAAATGGAGGTAGAGAGGAGAGATGGAGGTAGGGTGGAGAGATGGAGGTAGAGAGGAGAGATGGAGGTAGAGTGGAGAGATGGAGGTAGGGTGGAGAGATGGAGGTAGAGAGGAGAGATGGAGGTAAGTTGGAGGGATGGAGGTAGAGAGGAGAGATGGAGGAAGGGTGGAGAGATGGAGATAGGGTGGAGAGATGGAGGTAGGGTGGAGAGGTGGAGGTAGGGTGGAGAGATGGAGGTAGGGTGGAGGGGTGGAGGTAGGGTGGAGAAATGGAGGTAGGGTAGAGAGGTGGAGAGGTGGAGGTAGGGTGGAGAGATGGAGGTCGGGTGGAGAGATGGGGGTAGGATGGAGAGATGGAGGTAGGGTGGAGAGATGGGGGTAGGGTGGAGAGCTGGAGGTAGGGTGGAGAGATGGAGGTAGGGTGGAGAAGTCTAGGTAGGGTGGAGAGACGTAGATAGAGAGGAGAGATGGAGGTAGGGTGGAGAGATGGAGGTAGTGTGGAGAGGTGGAGGGCTAGAGAGATGGAGGTAGGGTGGAGAGATGGAGGTAGGGTGGAGAGGTGGAGGTAGGGTGGAGAGGTGGAGGTAGGGTGGAGAGAGGGAGGTAGGGTGGAGAGATGGAGGTAGGGTGGAGAGGTGGAGGTAGGGTGGAGAGATGGAGGTAGGGTGGAGAGATGGAGGTAGGGTGGAGAGATGGAAGTAGGGTGGAGAAGTATAGGTAGGGTGGAGAGGTGGAGGGCTAGAGAGATGGAGGTAGGGTGGAGAGATGGAGGTAGGGTGGAGAGACGGAGTTAGGGTGGAGAGATGGAGGTAGGGTGGAGAGATGGAGGGGTAGAGAGATGGAGGTAGGGTGGAGAAATGGAGGTAGCGTGGAGAGATGGAGGTACGGTGGAGAGGTGGAGAGGTGGAGGTAGGGTGGAGAGATGGAGGTCGGGTGGACAGAAGGAGGTAGGGTGGAGAGATGGAGGGCTAGAGAGATGGAGGTAGGGTGGAGAGATGGAGGTAGTGTGGAGAGATGGAGGTAGGATGGATAGATGAGGTAGGGTGGAGAGATGGAGGTAGGGTGGAGAGCTGAAGGTAGGGTGGGGAGATGGAGGTAGGGTGGACAGATGGAGGTAGGGTGGAGAGATGGAGATAGGGTGGAGAGATGGAGGTAGGGTGGAGAGGTGGAGGTAGGGTGGAGAGATGGAGGTAGGGTGGAGAGGTGGAGGTAGGGTGGAGAGATGGAGGTAGGGTGGAGAGATGGAGGTAGGGTGGAGAGATGGAGGTAGGGTGGAGAGGTGGAGGTAGGGTGGAGAGATGGAGGTAGGGTGGAGAGATGGAGGTAGGGTGGAGAGATGAAGGTAGGGTGGAGAGGTGGAGGTAGGGTGGAGAGATGGAGGTAGGGTGGAGAGATGGAGGTACGGTGGAGAGATGGAGGTACGGTGGAGAAGTATAGGTAGGGTGGAGAGACGGAGGTAGAGAGGAGATGGAGGTAGGGTGGAGAAATGGAGGTAGGGTGGAGAGGTGGAGGCAGGGTGGAGAGATGGAGGTAGAGAGGAGAGATGGAGGTAGGGTGGAGAGATGGAGGTAGGGTGGAGAGGTGGAGGTAGGGTGGAGAGATGTAGGTAGGGTGGAGAGATGTAGGTAGGGTGGAGAGATGGAGGTAGGGTGGAGAAGTATAGGTAGGGTGGAGAGACGGAGGTAGAGAGGAGATGGAGGTAGGGTGGAGAAATGGAGGTAGGGTGGAGAGATGGAGGGGTGGAGAGGTGGAGGTAGGGTGGAGAAGTATAGGTAGGGTGGAGAGACGGAGGTAGAGAGGAGATGGAGGTAAGGTGGAGAAATGGAGGTAGAGAGGAGAGATGGAGGTAGGGTGGAGAGATGGAGGTAGAGAGGAGAGATGGAGGTAGAGTGGAGAGATGGAGGTAGGGTGGAGAGATGGAGGTAGAGAGGAGAGATGGAGGTAAGGTGGAGGGATGGAGGTAGAGAGGAGAGATGGAGGAAGGGTGGAGAGATGGAGATAGGGTGGAGAGATGGAGGTAGGGTGGAGAGGTGGAGGTAGGGTGGAGAGATGGAGGTAGGGTGGAGGGGTGAAGGTAGGGTGGAGAGATGGAGGTAGGGTAGAGAGGTGGAGAGGTGGAGGTAGGGTGGAGAGATGGAGGTCGGGTGGAGAGATGGGGGTAGGATGGAGAGATGGAGGTAGGGTGGAGAGCTGGAGGTAGGGTGGAGAGATGGAGGTAGGGTGGAGAAGTCTAGGTAGGGTGGAGCGACGTAGATAGAGAGGAGAGATGGAAGTAGGGTGGAGAGATGGAGGTAGTGTGGAGAGGTGGAGGGCTAGAGAGATGGAGGTAGGGTGGAGAGATGGAGGTAGGGTGGTAAGGTGGAGGTAGGGTGGAGAGGTGGAGGTAGGGTGGAGAGAGGGAGGTAGGGTGGAGAGATGGAGGTAGGGTGGAGAGGTGGAGGTAGGGTGGAGAGATGGAGGTAGGGTGGAGAGATGGAGGTAGGGTGGAGAGATGGAAGTAGGGTGGAGAAGTATAGGTAGGGTGGAGAGGTGGAGGGCTAGAGAGATGGAGGTAGAGTGGAGAGATGGAGCTAGGGTGGAGAGACGGAGTTAGGGTGGAGAGATGGAGGTAGGGTGGAGAGATGGAGGGGTAGAGAGATGGAGGTAGGGTGGAGAAATGGAGGTAGCGTGGAGAGATGGAGGTACGGTGGAGAGGTGGAGAGGTGGAGGTAGGTTGGAGAGATGGAGGTCGGGTGGAGAGAAGGAGGTAGGGTGGAGAGATGGAGGGCTAGAGAGATGGAGGTAGGGTGGAGAGATGGAGGTAGTGTGGAGAGATGGAGGTAGGATGGATAGATGAGGTAGGGTGGAGAGATGGAGGTAGGGTGGAGAGCTGAAGGTAGGGTGGGGAGATGGAGGTAGGGTGGAGAGATGGAGGTAGGGTGGAGAGATGGAGATAGGGTGGAGAGGTGGAGGTAGGGTGGAGAGGTGGAGGTAGGGTGGAGAGATGGAGGTAGGGTGGAGAGGTGGAGGTAGGGTGGAGAGATGGAGGTAGTGTGGAGAGATGGAGGTAGGGTGGAGAGATGGAGGTAGGGTGGAGAGGTGGAGGTAGGGTGGAGAGATGGAGGTAGGGTGGAGACATGGAGGTAGGGTGGAGAGATGAAGGTAGGGTGGAGAGGTGGAGGTAGGGTGGAGAGATGGAGGTAGGGTGGAGAGATGGAGGTAGGGTGGAGAGATGGAGGTACGGTGGAGAAGTATAGGTAGGGTGGAGAGACGGAGGTAGAGAGGAGATGGAGGTAGGGTGGAGAAATGGAGGTAGGGTGGATAGGTGGAGGCAGGGTGGAGAGATGAAGGTAGAGAGGAGAGATGGAGGTAGGGTGGAGAGATGGAGGTAGGGTGGAGAGGTGGAGGTAGGGTGGAGAGATGTAGGTAGGGTGGAGAGATGGAGGTAGGGTGGAGAGATGGAGGTAGGGTGGAGAAGTATAGGTAGGGTGGAGAGACGGAGGTAGAGAGGAGATGGAGGTAGGGTGGAGAAATGGAGGTAGGGTGGAGAGATGGAGAGGTGGAGAGGTGGAGGTAGGGTGGAGAAGTATAGGTAGGGTGGAGAGACAGAGGCAGAGAGGAGATGGAGGTAAGGTGGAGAAATGGAGGTAGGGGGGAGATAGGGTGGAGGTAGGGTGGAGAGATGGATTTAGGGTGGAGAGATGGAGGTAGGGTGGTGAGATGGAGGTAGGGTGGAGAGGTGGAGGGCTATAGAGATGGAGGTAGGGTGGAGAGAGGGAGGGGTAGATACATGGAGGTAGGGTGGAGAGATGGAGGGGTGGAGATCGAGGTAGGGTGGAGAGGTAGAGGTAGGTTGGAGAGATGGAGGTAGGGTGGAGAGATGGAGGGGTGGAGAGATGGAGGTAGGGTGGAGAGATGGAGGGGTGGGGAGATGGAGGTAGGGTGGAGAGATGGAGGGGTGGTAGATGGAGGTAGGGTGGAGAGATGGAGAGGTAGAGAGATGGAGGTAGGGTGGAGAGATGGAGGTAGGGTGGAGAGATGGAGGGGTAGAGAGATGGAGAGGTAGAAAGATTGAGGTAGGGTGGAGAGATGGAGGGGTGGAAAGATGGAGGTAGGTTGGAGAGATGGAGGTAGGGTAGAGAGATGGAGGGGTAGAGATGGAGTGGTGGAGATGGAGGTAGGGTGGAGAGATGGAGGGGTAGATAGATGGAGAGGTAGAGATGGAGTGGTGGACATGGAGGTAGGGTGGAGAGATGGCGGTGTAGAGAGATGGAGGTAGGATGGAGAGATGGAGGGGTAGAGAGATGGAGAGGTAGAAAGATTGAGGTAGGGTGGAGAGATGGAGGGGTGGAAAGATGGAGGTAGGTTGGAGAGATGGAGGTAGGGTAGAGAGATGGAGGGGTAGAGATGGAGTGGTGGAGATGGAGGTAGGGTGGAGAGATGGAGGGGTAGATAGATGGAGAGGTAGAGATGGAGTGGTGGACATGGAGGTAGGGTGGAGAGATGGCGGTGTAGAGAGATGGAGGTAGGATGGAGAGATGGAGGGGTAGAGAGATGGAGAGGTAGAAAGATTGAGGTAGGGTGGAGAGATGGAGGGGTGGAAAGATGGAGGTAGGTTGGAGAGATGGAGGTAGGGTAGAGAGATGGAGGGGTAGAGATGGAGTGGTGGAGATGGAGGTAGGGTGGAGAGATGGAGGGGTAGATAGATGGAGAGGTAGAGATGGAGTGGTGGACATGGAGGTAGGGTGGAGAGATGGAGGTAGGGTGGAGAGATGGAGAGGTAGAAATGGAGTGGTTGAGATGGAGGTAGGGTGGAGAGATGGAGGGGTGGAGAGATGGAGGTAGGGTGGAGAGATGGAGAGGTAGAGATGGAGTGTTGGAGATGGAGGTAGGGTGGAGAGATGCAGGTAGAAGTGTATAGCCAGGCCCTGGTTTCTGAGGAGCCTCTAACTTAATCCCTCTCTCATTCTCTCCTCTACTACTCCTCTTTCTTTCACATACACACACTCTCTCCCTCTATGAGAGGGCTGTGGTCTGGAGCTCAGGGATAGACTGATGAAAGAAGGAGGGGCTGGGGCTGCAACTGGAAACATTTACATTTACATTTAAGTCATTTAGCAGACGCTCTTATCCAGAGCGACTTACAAATTGGTGCATTCACCTAATGACATCCAGTGGAACAGCCACTTTACAATAGTGCATCTACATCTTTTAAGGGGGGGGGGGGGGGGCAGAAGGATTGCTTTATCCTATCCTAGGTATTCCTTGAAGAGGTGGGGTTTCAGGTGTCTCCGGAAGGTGGTGATTGACTCCGCTGTCCTGGCGTCGTGAGGGAGTTTGTTCCACCATTGGGGTGCCAGAGCAGCGAACAGTTTTGATTGGGCTGAGCGGGAACTGTACTTCCTCAGTGGTAGGGAGGCGAGCAGGCCAGAGGTGGATGAACGCAGTGCCCTTGTTTGGGTGTAGGGCCTGATCAGAGCCTGAAGGTACTGAGGTGCCGTTCCCCTCACAGCTCCGTAGGCAAGCACCATGGTCTTGTAGCGGATGCGAGCTTCAACTGGAAGCCAGTGGAGAGAGCGGAGGAGCGGGGTGACGTGAGAGAACTTGGGAAGGTTGAACACCAGACGGGCTGCGGCGTTCTGGATGAGTTGTAGGGGTTTGATGGCACAGGCAGGGAGCCCAGCCAACAGCGAGTTGCAGTAATCCAGACGGGAGATGACAAGTGCCTGGATTAGGACCTGCGCCGCTTCCTGTGTGAGGCAGGGTCGTACTCTGCGGATGTTGTAGAGCATGAACCTACAGGAACGGGCCACCGCCTTGATGTTAGTTGAGAACGACAGGGTGTTGTCCAGGATCACGCCAAGGTTCTTAGCGCTCTGGGAGGAGGACACAATGGAGTTGTCAACCGTGATGGCGAGATCATGGAACGGGCAGTCCTTCCCCGGGAGGAAGAGCAGCTCCGTCTTGCCGAGGTTCAGCTTGAGGTGGTGATCCGTCATCCACACTGATATGTCTGCCAGACATGCAGAGATGCGATTCGCCACCTGGTCATCAGAAGGGGGAAAGGAGAAGATTAGTTGTGTGTCGTCTGCATAGCAATGATAGGAGAGACCATGTGAGGTTATGACAGAGCCAAGTGACTTGGTGTATAGCGAGAATAGGAGAGGGCCTAGAACAGAGCCCTGGGGGACACCAGTGGTGAGAGCGCGTGGTGAGGAGACAGATTCTCGCCACGCCACCTGGTAGGAGCGACCTGTCAGGTAGGACGCAATCCAAGCGTGGGCCGCGCCGGAGATGCCCAACTCGGAGAGGGTGGAGAGGAGGATCTGATGGTTCACAGTATCGAAGGCAGCCGATAGGTCTAGAAGGATGAGAGCAGAGGAAAGAGAGTTAGCTTTAGCAGTGCGGAGCGCCTCCGTGATACAGAGAAGAGCAGTCTCAGTTGAGTGACTAGTCTTGAAACCTGACTGATTTGGATCAAGAAGGTCATTCTGAGAGAGATAGCAGGAGAGCTGGCCAAGGACGGCACGTTCAAGAGTTTTGGAGAGAAAAGAAAGAAGGGATACTGGTCTGTAGTTGTTGACATCGGAGGGATCGAGTGTAGGTTTTTTCAGAAGGGGTGCAACTCTCGCTCTCTTGAAGACGGAAGGGACGTAGCCAGCGGTCAGGGATGAGTTGATGAGCGAGGTGAGGTAAGGGAGAAGGTCTCCGGAAATGGTCTGGAGAAGAGAGGAGGGGATAGGGTCAAGCGGGCAGGTTGTTGGGCGGCCGGCCGTCACAAGACGCGAGATTTCATCTGGAGAGAGGGGAGAGAAAGAGGTCAAAGCACAGGGTAGGGCAGTGTGAGCAGAACCAGCGGTGTCGTTTGACTTAGCAAACGAGGATCGGATGTCGTCGACCTTCTTTTCAAAATGGTTGACGAAGTCGTCTGCAGAGAGGGAGGAGGGGGGGGGAGGGGGAGGAGGATTCAGGAGGGAGGAGAAGGTGGCAAAGAGCTTCCTAGGGTTAGAGGCAGATGCTTGGAATTTAGAGTGGTAGAAAGTGGCTTTAGCAGCAGAGACAGAAGAGGAAAATGTAGAGAGGAGGGAGTGAAAGGATGCCAGGTCCGCAGGGAGGCGAGTTTTCCTCCATTTTTCCGCTCGGCTGCCCGGAGCCCTGTTCTGTGAGCTCGCAATGAGTCGTCGAGCCACGGAGCGGGAGGGGAGGACCGAGCCGGCCTGGAGGATAGGGGACATAGAGAGTCAAAGGATGCAGAAAGGGAGGAGAGGAGGGTTGAGGAGGCAGAATCAGGAGATAGGTTGGAGAAGGTTTGGGCAGAGGGAAGAGATGATAGGATGGAAGAGGAGAGAGTAGCGGGGGAGAGAGAGCGAAGGTTGGGACGGCGCGATACCATCCGAGTAGGGGCAGTGTGGGAAGTGTTGGACGAGAGCGAGAGGGAAAAGGATACAAGGTAGTGGTCGGAGACTTGGAGGGGAGTTGCAATGAGGTTAGTGGAAGAACAGCATCTAGTAAAGATGAGGTCAAGCGTATTGCCTGCCTTGTGAGTAGGGGGGGAAGGTGAGAGGGTGAGGTCAAAAGAGGAGAGGAGTGGAAAGAAGGAGGCAGAGAGGAATGAGTCAAAGGTAGACATGGGGAGGTTAAAGTCACCCAGAACTGTGAGAGGTGAGCCGTCCTCAGGAAAGGAGCTTATCAAGGCATCAAGCTCATTGATGAACTCTCCAAGGGAACCTGGAGGGCGATAAATGATAAGGATGTTAAGCTTGAAAGGGCTGGTAACTGTGACAGCATGGAATTCAAAGGAGGCGATAGACAGATGGGTAAGGGGAGAAAGAGAGAATGACCACTTGGGAGAGATGAGGATCCCGGTGCCACCACCCCGCTGACCAGAAGCTCTCGTACCATCAGCTAACACAGGAAGTTACAGGGAGAGGAAGTCAATGTCACTGTCTACTGGACGGGGAGCGGGCACTCTGAATTTCGCCCCCGTCGATCCAAGCAACAACAGGAGCGTTCATTCAGTTGGCCTCACATGTCTCTGAAGCTCAATTACCAAGACAAACTCAGCCTAACCTAATAGTGTCTGGGTCTGGGCAGACGTACACCAACCTAACCCTCCTCTGGTCCTTCTTCTGCTGCTTCTCTGGAGGACAGCCTCACTTAGCTCTTTATAGGCTACTTTTAGATACTAAACAGCTTAACCAAGTCATAGGTTCTCTCTCTGTCAGACAGCACTTTTCTCTCTCTCCAATGTTTCTCTTAGACATCTCTCTCCATCGTTGCTTCCCTCTCAGCTTGGCAGACAGTGTTTGTTATGAGGAACATACTTACCCAAGCCGTGCTATGAGCTTCATGGCAAGCAGAGAGTGTTGGTTTCCAAGTTTAGAGGATCACTCTAACAGACTCTTGTCTTTTATTAGACTGCTGCTAGAGAGATGGCTTCTGAGAAGCCCCTGATCCATCCACTGCTGATTTATGCATCAATTGTTTTACACCTCTGGCTGAGATGCAGGGTTTGTGTGTGTGTGTGTGTGTGTGTGTGTGTGTGTGTGTGTGTGTGTGTGTGTGTGTGTGTGTGTGTGTGTGTGTGTGTGTGTGTGTGTGTGTGTGTGTGTGTGTGTGTGTGTGTGTGTGTGTGTGTGTGTGTGTGTGTGTGTGTGTGTGTCTGTGTGTCTGTGTCTGTGTGTGTGTGTGTGTGTGTGTGTGTGTGTGTCTGTCTGTGTGTGTGTCTGTGTGTCTGTGTCTGTGTGTGTGTCAGTGCAACTGGCAGAGATGGAGTGCCTGAAAGCCACATATGGTCAGATTTATATTGATAAGCCATTTATAGTGATGGGAAGGCTGAGTGAGGAGATTTTTCACATACTACTGACACACTCCTATGAGGGAGAGAGGGATTTTATGTGTGTGTGTGTGTGTGTGTGTGTGTGTATGTGTGTGTGTGTGTGTGTGTGTGTGTGTGTGTGTGTGTGTGTGTCAAACTAATGCTGATATAGGACCACATCCAGCTGTGTATCAGCCAAGGCTGATACAGGGGCAGATAGCTGAAGTGTGATGATAAGGAGGTAAACCCAGTGATTGAGAGGGAGTTAACTGATCTGAGTAGTATGGCAGGTGACTGACTCAACTGAGATAGCTCATAACTCATGATGCCATTGTATTGCATTGAACAGGTGTGCAGATGAGTAAGTTAACCCAAGAAAGTGAGAAGGAGAGTGAAAGAGAGAGAGATTGAGAAAGCGAGCAGTTATTTTCCTCCCTCTGTCTCAGACTGGTGCAGCAAGTCCTGTCCCCTCCAGGCAGCGCAGCCATACTAATATTCCCAGAGTTCAGAGGGCCACAAATCTGCTCGGCACATGGAAGGAGAGGCGCTCCAGCACGTATAAAAGGCACATACCTCCAGTGCTTACTCTGCCCCTCGGGCCCCCAGCTCCGGCCCCGCCTCATATAACGGCCCAGCAGAGAGAGAGCAGGGTGTACAACTCCGTAAAGCCTGCCCGCCTTTGAGGCCAGTGGGCCGGGTCGGGTCAGACAGAGCCAGGGGGGACCAGACAGAGAGGCACGGACCAGGCTAGGTCAGAAGGCCCCAGCGCGTGTCACGACTCTGGCCCTGCATGATAACACAAGGCCACACGGCCAGGCCCAATAAAACCACTGAGGAACAGACAGGATAAAGGGCTGCATTGAGCAGGTCTGACACAGCCTGCTGCCCATCACATAAAACAAGTGTTTAAACAAATAGGCTACCCAGCCATGAGCTAATTCAACACGTCAAATAGGGAGACGGGCAGAAGAGGGACTAGAGTATCGCCAGCAGACAGTGTGGTGAACAGAACGCATTGTAGATTTAATAAGAGGATGTGGTAGAGCAGCAGAGAGGCAGGCAGGCAGTCCTCTGTTAGACCTAGTGAAACAGATTGAGGTTTTCTTCCACTGCCTGCCACAGTTTGTTTGGTTAAGTACACAAGGGGCATAACGACATGAAACCATGGGAGAACTAAGCCACTGAGTCACAGTAAGACTAGTGTGACTAAGACAAAAAACATATTAACACATTGTGCTTTGTGGTCTGCACTTGGACAGAGACAGAGTCCAATGACTGGAGAGATAGAGTGAGTGAAAAGGAGAGAGTGAGAGGGATCAGCCTTGTTGACTCTTAAATGGTTTGCAATGCAAACACGTTTTCCATTCCTTTAATGCATGCGAGTGACACCAGAGTAGGGGATATTTCCCCACCACCATTCCGTTTGCATGACAGCTCAGAGCCAACCTCTGCTCCCAGGCCCCACACACATCTGTGTCATTCAGCCTCGGGGGACAGGATTCCTCTGGATGGATGGGGGGGTTAGTGTTACCAAACACATGACAATGAGTCACATGGCCCTGCTGGTGTGTGTGTGTGTGTGTGTGTGTGTGTGTGTGTGTGTGTGTGTGTGTGTGTGTGTGTGTGTGTGTGTGTGTGTGTGTGTGTGTGTGTGTGTGTGTGTGTGTGTGTGTGTGTGTGTGTGTTAAGACCGTAACATTACCATTTGGAGAGACTGTCAAGTACTTTATCATTGAGAGATAGAGATTCCCTTTCCTGTGTCACACTCCTTTGCATTCGAGGATGTGTGTGTGTGTGTGTGTGTGTGTGTGTGTGTGTGTGTGTGTGTGTGTGTGTGTGTGTGTGTGTGTGTGTGTGTGTGTGTGTGTGTGTGTGTGTGTGTGTGTGTGTGTGTGTGTGTGTGTGTGTGTTGTCCTAAGTGTATTAGTATTCAGAGATGCTTCAGGCCGTCACAGGCCCTTAGCCACTCACTTGACGGCAGGAAAAACACATGTCAAAATACATTTAAATTGAGCCTGATTGCAGGGCCTGCAGTTGGCTGCATTTTGACAAACGACTTTAATAGGTCAGGCTTCACTCCCTGCATACTGATGAGCATCTGGATAGCTGGAGAAAGAAACGGGGGGAGAATCTAACTATCTCTGTCTACTACTGTACAGGACAGCAACAGCCAGCACTAACTACAGTCGCTAAGAGTAGACAAACTTCCCCAATGTGTAGGAAAACAATTTTTATTTGATTATGTTCTCTTTGCATGACGTCTTCTGCATTCTTTAGGACTCAGGCAATTCCAGTCTATTGGATCATACATTGATCAGACTTTTCAGATGACGCATGGGCTTTTTCCTCTCTTTCCTCAATCAGATTCAGACAGACACCTCTGGGCTCAGACACTGCTGGAGGGTTGGTGCTGGAGCACTCTCCCTTTTACACATTTTAACAACCTGTCACCCATCTGCACAGCTGGGCCTTTTACGGCTCCATTCAGACCGAGGCCTGTCTCTGTTTCTGTCCTGAGCAGCACTAGAGCAGGGCCTATACTGCTGGCCTAAGGGCCTGAAAGGGGCTGGTTTCGAAACTGTCAGACTCAGAGAGAAAGGAGAAGAGAGGAATGGAGAGATGTCAGTGCCCCAGTGCCATGAGAGAAGGAGAGCATGAAAGAGAGGGAGAGGGGAGGAAAGAGAGAGAGGAAATCTCCAGCAAAATGTGGGCAGCTGTGCTCATCAGGCTGGATAGATGGGGAAAGGAACTGCTAGACGAGTCAGGGAATCTGTGACATTTCAAGGAAGAGAGAAGATTCTGTAGTCTATAGTCTGCAGGACAGAAGGCTGTGAGGTTCTTCACTTCCTGGTAAGTGGATAGGGCAGAACTTCAAGAGGTACTTGGTGTGAACAGGGCAGGTCCGTGCTGTTCTGACGCACTAGTAGAGACCATAAAATGCTGCCCCCCGCAAAACTAGAATAGTTCCAGTAAGCAAAATAACATTGAAAAGACATCTAAAATACATGTTTTCCATATGTTTAAAATACATATTTTCCGAACATTGAAAAATACTTATTTCAGGTACATTTTTGGTTCTGAATGAAAGTTGAGAAGACTAGGAGACAGAAGAGAGAATAGGAGACAGACTGCGGCTGGGGAGAGAGAGAGGCAGCAGGAAACAGATGGGACTCCGATGGTTTAGTGATCAGCTTGATCTCAATCAGTAGGAAGAGAGAGCAGAGCACCATGGGCCGTGTGAAGACCTAATGTATGTGAGGACTGGAGTGAGAGAGCGAGAGTGAGAGAGACAGAGAGAGACAGAGAGAGAGACAGAGAGAGAGAGCCAGAGAGAGAGAGAGACAGAGAGAGAGACAGAGAGAGAGAGAGAGCGAGAGAGAGAGACAGAGACCGAGAGAGAGAGAGAGACAGAGAGAAAGAGAGACAGAGAGAGAGAGAGAAAGAGAGACAGAGAGACAGAGAGAGATAGAGACAGAGAGAGATAGAGACAGAGAGAGAGAGAGAGAGAGAGAGAAAGAGAGACAGAGAGAGATAGAGACAGAGAGAGATAGAGACAGAGAGAGAGAGAGAAAGAGAGACAGAGAGACAGAGAGAGATAGAGACAGAGAGAGACAGAGACAGAGACAGAGACAGAGACAGAGACAGAGGGTTGGTTGATGGTATCCTTAATGAAATGATCAAATATATAGACAACAAATTCCAATTGGCTATACTAAAACTATTTAACATCGTCCTTAGCTCTGGCATCTTCCCCAATATTTGGAACCAAGGACTGATCACCCCAATCCACAAAAGTGGAGACAAATTTGACCCCAATAACTACCGTGGAATATGCGTCAACAGTAACCTTGGTAAAATACTCTGCATTATCATTAACAGCAGACTCGTACATTTCCTCAATGAACACAATGTACTGAGCAAATGTCAAATTGGCTTTTTACCAAATTACCGTACAACAGACCATGTATTCACCCTACACACCCTAATTGACAACCAAACAAACCAAAACAAAGGCAAAGTCTTCTCATGCTTTGTTGATTTCAAAAAAGCCTTCGACTCAATTTGGCATGAGGGTCTGCTATACAAATTGATGGAAAGTGGTGTTGGGGGTAAAACATACGACATTATAAAATTCATGTACACAAACAACAAGTGTGCGGTTAAAATTGGCAAAAAACACACACATTTCTTCACACAGGGTCGTGGGGTGAGACAGAGATGCAGCTTAAGCCCCACCCTCTTCAACATATATATCAACGAATTGGCGCGGGCACTAGAACAGTCTGCAGCACCCGGTCTCACCCTACTAGAATCCGAAGTCAAATGTCTACTGTTTGCTGATGATCTGGTGCTTCTGTCACCAACCAAGGAGGGCCTACAGCAGCACCTAGATCTTCTGCACATATTCTGTCAGACCTGGGCCCTGACAGTAAATCTCAGTAAGACCAAAATAATGGTGTTCCAAAAAAGGTCCAGTCGCCAGGACCACAAATTCCATCTAGACACCGTTGCCCTAGAGCACACAAAAAACTATACATACCTCGGCCTAAACATCAGCACCACAGGTAACTTCCACAAAGCTGTGAACAATCTGAGAGACAAGGCAAGAAGGGCATTCTATGCCATCAAAAGGAACATAAATTTCAACATACCAATTAGGATCTGGCTAAAAATACTTGAATCAGTCATAGAGCCCATTGCCCTTTATGGTTATGAGGTCTGGGGTCCGCTCACCAACCAAGACTTCACAAAATGGGACAAACACCAAATTGAGACTCTGCATGCAGAATTCTGCAAAAATATCCTCCGTGTAAAACGTAGAACACCAAATAATGCATGCAGAGCAGAATTAGGCCAATACCCACTAATTATCAAAATCCAGAAATTCTACAACCACCTAAAAGAAAGCGATTCCCAAACCTTCCATAACAAAGCCATCACCTACAGAGAGATGAACCTGGAGAAGAGTCCCCTAAGCAAGCTAGTCCTAGGGCTCTGTTCACAAACACAAACACACCCCACAGAGCCCCAGGACAACAGCACAATTAGACCCAACCAAATCATGAGAAAACAAAAAGATAATTACTTGACACATGGGAAAGAATTAACAAAAAAACAGAGCAAACTAGAATGCTATTTGGCCCTAAACAGAGAGTACACAGTGGCAGAATACCTGACCACTGTGACTGATTCAAACTTAAAGAAAGATCCACAAAGAATTCGAAAACAAATCCAATTTTGATAAACTCTTATATCTACTGGGTGAAATTCCACAGTGTGCCATCACAGCAGCAAGATTTGTGACCTGTTGTCACAAGAAAAGGGCAACCAGTGAAGAACAAACACCATTTGTAAATACAACCCATATTTATGCTTATTTATTTTAACTTGTGTGCTTTAACCATTTGTACATTGTTACAACACTGTATATATTTAATATGACACCCGTAATGTCTTTATTGTTTTGAAACTTCTGTATGTGTAATGTTTACTGTTAATTTGTATTGTTTATTTCACTTTTGTATATTATCTACCTCACTTGCTTTGGCAATGTTAACACATGTTTCCCATGCCAATAAAGCCCCTTGAATTTAATTGAATTGACAGAGAGAGAGAGGGAAAGAGAGAGAGACAGGAAGAGGGAGAGAAAGAGAGAGAGAGAGAGAGAGAGAGAGAGAGAGAGAGAGAGAGAGAGAGAGAGAGAGAGAGAGAGAGAGAGAGAGAGAGAGAGAGAGAGAGAGAGAGAGGAGAGAGAGAGAGAGAGAGAGAGAGAGAGAGAGAGAGAGAGAGAGAGAGAGAGAGAGAGAGAGAGAGAGAGAGAGAGAGAGAGAGAGAGAGAGCAGCCCAGAGCCTAAGTCCACATGTATTACCGACTAATGCAACCAGACTGCACACTGGATCAACTGGCCACCAGCCACACCACATATACAGTAGGCTACACACTACATACAACACACACACACACACACACACACACACACACACACACACACACACACACACACACACACACACACACACACACACACACACACACACACACACACACACACACACACACACACACACACACACACACACACACACACACACTTTGTCATGTCAAATTTCCTGAGGTTTATGTGGGTCTTGTTATGCAGGGCTCCCTTGAAAAAGAGACTTTGGCCTCAATGGGACTCCCTGCCTAAATAAAGTTAAAAGTTATTATTTTATTTTTTTTACACACACAAACAAACAACAACTATACACACATGTGCACACTAGACTTCCGATGGCCTGGAGGAATAGCTACGCTAAACGTGGGGGTGTGGCCCACTCAAGACCACATGCCTAAATAAAACAGGAACATAATACGTTGGTGTTTTTTCATGCTTGTGGTCTTGTGTGGGCCACACCCCCATGTTTTGCATAAAAGTCTATGGATACACATTGGCAAGCACAGACGCACACAACAATATGCCTCGTGCAAATCAGCAGACTTCATAAGGAAACATTAGTGACATGTCATAGGGATTGATAGATATACCACTCTGTAATAAATAGCTTTCAATTTGTTAGGGTATAAATCACTCCAGCAGGTAATTACGTCGGACATCTTTCACTTTTATCGTGCAAACAGATCAACCTCAATAAAAGTTAGTGAGAACCAAGTCAGACCAGTTTGTCTGTCAACTGATTCATGACCGTTTTAGACTGGCCTACCGTGAGTCACTCTCTCTCTCCCTCGCTTACGTGTACATTCACACCGCTGCGCAGGCATGTTCCCGCTAAGTGCCATTGTAATAGTGCAGCATGAAGATAAGGGGGTCAATGTACACTGCCTGTTCGATATCAGGCTATGGCTGTAAAGTAGTCCATAAATGTTGTAACTGAATAGATTCATTTATTGAATATAAACAAAACTGCACAGTCAAAACCACATACCTACAATTCACTACATTACTACCAATGTAGGTCTATAGACCAAGGGGCTGTTGAGAATAATTCTGTCATCAACTCCCCTATCTATTAATAAATAAACAAACTCTTATACGTCACCAAACATCGAACAACTTCCTGTGTGCATGTAGCTGTATGTAAATGTACATGACCTAATGTCACACCTCCATATGAGAGGAACAAGTCCGGGCTGAATCACCAAGCGTTCTCCAGGCTGGCCAAACATATGAGCACATCGACCCAGGACCAGGAGAGCCTGCTAGAGCCTGGCCGTATAAGCACCCCTCAGGGACAGGGCCTCTAAATAAATTAAATACAGCCAATCAATAGGGGGAGTCTGATACCGGAGCTCTGGACACACAGGTGGCCTAACACTTCATAAGACAGAAGCCTGGGAGGGAGAGAGGGCGAAGGCCAGAGGCAGATAGATAGATAGATAGATAGATAGATAGATAGATAGGGAGAGAGAGAGAGAGAGAGAGAGAGAGCGTGAGAGAGAGAGAGAGAGAGAGAGAGGAGAGAGAGAGAGAGGAGAGAGAGAGAGAGAGAGGAGAGAGAGAGAGAGAGAGAGAGAGAGAGAGCAGAGAGAGGAGAGAGAGAGAGAGAGAGAGAGAGAGAGAGAGAAGGGGGGGCTGCTCTCATGACAGTAATTTTTTCAGTGGCTGGGAAGCCAAACCTGCTTGCTCTCTCTCTCTCCTACAGAAAACAGACATCCATACCCTCTGCTGTACAAACACACACCTTCTGTAGAACTGTGCTTGCACTACTACACATACCTACACACACACAAAATGGTTCTGTACAGACGCAGCCAGGCACGAGTGTGAATGCACTTCCTGAAGAATTCCAACCGACAGCCTTTGAATGGCACGGCCCGTCGGCACAGCGTGTGTGTGTTTAAACAAGCCAAACAAGGGCAAGCGCTCCAGCACACCGTGCTCCAAGCAGACAATCACAAGCCAGCTGGCCCGGCATCCCATCAGCCAGAGTGGAGTTGGAGGACAATAATATTCCCAACAAATGAAGACTGTTGTGAGCTCTGGCCAGGGGGAGGAAGGAGGGCCTGAATCAGCACGCTGGCAAACATTCAAGACAGCAATTCTATCGACATGAGAGAAATGACTCCCAGAAACAGCCCATAATATTGACGTTTTGTGGCTCTTTGCCTGTCCGGTGTACTGAGGCGTTTGAGGGGACGCCTGATAGACTACCAGAAGAAGGCAGATATAAGAGACAAGCCACTCCCTTATCAACAAAGCACCTGTGTTTGAGGCTGTTGCTCCACAACCTCCAGTGAACCTTGCAGTCAGCAGCAGGTTGTTGCTAATGTGAGACTTGGAGAAACACTCACATTCTGCATCTGATGCACATGAGCTAAAATGGATATTCCCGTCTTTCAATGACAAAACTCCTCAACACAGGTGAAAAACTAGGTTACACACACTGACCTATAGAGTACAGTAATCAGTGGTTAAATTGGGATTTGGGAGGTGGGGGGTCCTTAGTCCAAGGAAGGCAAGCATATACCACAGAAACCCTGGATGGGAGACAAAAGACACATCTCCTTCAAATTTTGATATTTGGTTATGTTGACAACCAAACACAATTCAGTTACACTTTTGCTAACTTGTCGACAAGTTAACAAATTATACGTTCGATTCACGTCTCCGTCTAAACCAAAAAGTTATAGGATTAAGCCAGTGGCTCACATGAAACTGTCCAAGCATTAGATATCCTTTAAATGTTTATATTTGGTTGCGTTGTCAACCAGGCAACAATTCAATATTACTTTTCTCATTCAGGAAATAGCCTAAAGTTAAGGCTATCTTACAAACTGATTTAACAGTATTTATTCAACTTTAAAATGAGTAGCACATTCATGGGCATATTTTGTGGTTAGCCTCATGTAACTATAAATGTCTTCTTATGTAATCATAGAAAGTGGGCATGTTCAAGACAGCATGCAAAGGTCGCAGGTCTGTGGAGAGCTTCACAATTGCTATAATAATCTGTGCAGAATCTCGAACAGCAATGATCACTTGCACTTTGTACTTTTAATGTGATCTCATCTGCAATCCAGGTCATTTGGTTGTGCTATTAGATGAAGCACAGTGAGAACACATTATGTTGTTGTACTGTATGAATACAACACATTTGACATTGTATTCCCATCTTTTAGATGGTTGAAAGCATAGTGATAACACATTGGTAATTCAACAAACTTCTGGCTGTTTTTTTGAGTGGCTGATTAAAGGCTGAAAGCTCCTTGATCTATATCTCAAATATTACCCCAAATTCCACGTTTGATTTACATGGTGTGTCCAGTGGGTAGCAACATATTGATGATGACTTGAATGTCCCAAAAAAAAACATTCCACTGGCACTCAGCCAACAACGGATCATGCACTGTGAATATAATGTAGGTCTATCTGTTACACCTGACCAGTGTGAGCCTACATTTAACCCCGGTCCTCCCCACACATTCAACCCCATCGGCGCCATAGACGAGCGCCAGCGAGCATAACTCATACTGCTGCTAAATACTCCAGTTCTAAAATGGTATATTTGACTCATTTCTTGGATTTGAGAATTAAATGTTGCCTAGTAGAAAGCTCCGTGATCCTCCTCTTTTAACAGTGGCCTAAAAACTGCTTTCAAATGTGTGTTTTCCCACTACTGCATTAAGAATGTTGTACAGTAACTGGGCATGTGTAGCATAATTCTCACCTTATGCGGCACTCACCATTTGAATGCGCCTCGAGAGGAATCTTATGTTCTTGCATAGAATACTGCAGGCTAAACAACTCAATAGGTCAACTATTCTACTATGGGTTTGTCTTACTTAGCTGTTGCTTACTCATGTTTTTGGCTGTGGAAAATTACATGTGGACAACAATTTTTCATTAGATAATTCAAATAACCAAAGGTATTCAACTCCGCCTGACTCTCATTTTGGATCATAGTTACCGGGTGTCGAACCCGGCCCAATTTAACCCCTGACAGTAATAACAGACAGTCAGCTCACACTCACTCAAAATTGAAGGGTTTTCTATGCATGCAGGCAAAGTACCTTTCACTGCAGTGCCAATGATGTCAGAGGGAGTCTGTTAGGTAGCCAATTAATTATCCTGTGGTATGGCACACGATGCCCTCTGGGCCAACTAATTAGGTACTGACAGCTAGGAAGAAATCTACAGCTGCCCGAAGGCCTGGATGGGCTACAGGACTGAGGCTGCATGGGACTGCAGAGGGTTGCATGGGGCTTGGGCTGGGGATGCATGGAGGTGAGGATAGAGGGCTGGGGCTGCATGGAGGTGAGGATAGAGGGCTGGGGCTGGGGCTGCATGGAGGTGAGGATGGAGGGCTGGGGCTGCATGGAGGTGAGGATAGAGGGCTGGGGCTGGGGCTGCATGGAGGTGAGGATAGAGGGCTGGGGCTGGGGCTGCATGGAGGTGAAGATAGAGGGCTGGGGCTGCATGGAGGTGAGGATAGAGGGCTGGGGCTGGGGCTGCATGGAGGTGAGGATAGAGGGCTGGGGCTGGGGCTGTATGGAGGTGAGGATGGAGGGCTGGGGCTGCATGGAGGTGAGGATGGAGGGCTGGAGCTGTATGGAGGTGAGGATGGAGGGCTGGGGCTGGGGCTGCATGGAGGTGAGGATAGAGGGCTGGGGCTGCATGGAGGTGAAGATAGAGGGCTGGGGCTGCATGGAGGTGAGGATAGAGGGCTGGGGCTGGGGCTGCATGGAGGTGAGGATAGAGGGCTGGGGCTGGGGCTGTATGGAGGTGAGGATGGAGGGCTGGGGCTGCATGGAGGTGAGGATACAGGGCTGGGGCTGGGGCTGCATGGAGGTGAGGATAGAGGGCTGGGGCTGCATGGAGGTGAGGATAGAGGGCTGGGGCTGCATGGAGGTGAGGATAGAGGGCTGGGGCTGCATGGAGGTGAGGATAGAGGGCTGGGGCTGCATGGAGGTGAGGATAGAGGGCTGGGGCTGCATGGAGGTGAGGATAGAGGGCTG
This sequence comes from Salvelinus fontinalis, assembly GCF_029448725.1. Taxonomy (NCBI): domain Eukaryota; kingdom Metazoa; phylum Chordata; class Actinopteri; order Salmoniformes; family Salmonidae; genus Salvelinus; species Salvelinus fontinalis. The sequence continues at coordinate 18,669,119 of NC_074682.1, forward strand.
GGGCTGCATGGAGGTGAGGATAGAGGGCTGGGGCTGGGGCTGCATGACATTGAGGCTGGGTAAGGGTAAGAGCATTGAAGTAAGTAGGAAAGTAAGTAAGAAAGGGGTTTAGGCGATAAGGTAGAGTGACCTAGGGGAAGAGTGAGAGGTTGGAGGGAGAGGGGGATGAGGGGCTGAATGAAAAGATATCAGTGGAGGGATTGAAGGCCTGGAGACAAGGGGAATAGGGCAAGTAAAAGCGTAGAGAGCTGAGAAAGAATCTGAGAGTTACACAGTGAAGGTGTGAGTGGTTATGAAGGAGAAGGGTTGGGGGAGAGGTGCAGGTAGATGGACACTGAGGTGAGGGGCCATGGAGAGGGACACTGAGGTGAGGGGCCAGGGAGAGGGACACTGAGGTGAGAGATTATACTGCTCAGTCCAGTAGAACAAGTCATTTGACCTCTGTCAGCTCTACACAAAGACAGGCAGAGCCCTCTGGCTTGGCGCATCCCCCTCAAACACACAGCAGAGTGCAATGTGGGAGCCGAGCCCAGAGCCATGACACACAGAGCAGAAACATTCTAACACACCAATCACTGCCTTCAGGGAGATCCAGCTGTTAGACACACACACACTGCATCTCTTCCAGAGGTGTAAAACCTGTGCATAAATCAGCTGTGGATCAGGGCTTCTCTGAAGTCATCTCTCTTACAGCAGTCTGGAAAGGTTGGGATCATCTCAACGCTATTAAAGGACACGTGTCTGTTATAGTGGTCATCTAAACATTCTCTCCACTACAGTACAAAGCTTATGGGAATCAGATAAGCTCAGGACAGCTGGCAATAGCGGAGCTTCAGAAGGAGAGCTCAGGTCTGATTGGCAGTGACAGTATGAACCCACAGACTGCATGGACCTGATCACTCCTCAACAAGCCTGTTCAGAACTCCCTCAGAAACAGGCCGCATGATGAAATCACTGACTGACTGACTGACTGACTGACTGGATGGATGGATGGATGGATGGATGGATGGATGGATGGATGGATGGATGGATGGATGGATGGATGGATGGATGGATGGATGGAAGGAAGGAAGGAAGGACGATGGATGGATGCATAGAGCAGTCATTTACCTTTCAGTATGGAAGCAGATGCTCTACTAGCCTAGCTACAATGTTACAGGACTCTATGAATGCTCCTGGGAAGCAGATGGAGACATGAGTCAGCCTTTCACCAGTTCCACAGCCAGTGGGGTGTGGTGAGAAAGACTGTGTTACTTACATAGTCAATGTTTTATTTTTTCTTCTCCATTCGACATTTTAAAAAATGACATCATTGTCTGACCCCTGACCCCAATGGGCTGTTCCAGATGTTTCCAGATGGCGATCAGCTGTTAGTCGAGCTTTTAGCTGAGCTAAACTAAACAGACATGTCAGCAGTGCTCTCCCAGGCTGGTGGGGGCCTACAGGGCCAGAGAACAGGGACCAGGGCTCTCAGCCTGCAGCAGGTGCCACCATCTGGCCAATGTCACAGCACTATAGCCTCCAGAGAACAACTAGGCCAGGGGTTCTCAAAGTGGGGTACGCAGAGGTTTAACAGATTAAACTCATTTTGGCCAAGGGATCCGTGGAACAAGTTTAGAGGGTATATTACAATACAATACAATCTAATATTACATACAATTTATGTTCTGAACACTGGGCAACATGGGCCTGGGAGGATCACTGGGATATTGGTATCTATAGTGCTCCACCAATTATACATTTTTCAACTTATTAATACTTATTGTATATTTTTTTTACATAAATGCACCATAATTTAAAGCTAGAATCCTTAGATGCTACATCCATTTTTGGTATGGAATAGCATGATACACCCAATGATTCATAAAGAATATAACTTATGAGCATAGTTCAACTGTTATACCCCATCACAACCCAAAATATAAGCTTGTTTTACACCAATGTTTGTAAACAATGTAGATGGTTAAAACTATAATTTTGCTATCATGGATGGTCAGTCCTTGCATCCATAGCTCTGTCTATGAATTTGAGAGTGGTTATTTCGCCAGGCCCATTCCTTCAGCTTTTTACCAAAACAGAGGAGTGTGGAATTGCAGGAAATTAGCTTGAAAACTGCTACATTTTATCACTGACACCAAGAGGTGGGTCTTTAAAATGTTCCTTCCCAGGGCCCGAGACTTGGTTCCTCCGGCCATGCACTGCCGAAGTAAAACTCCTTCAATAATATTTCTATCTCACTCGAGTTATAAGGGGTCCCTGATGAATTTGCTATCGCAAAAGGTCTCCCCGAACCCACAAAGTTTGAGAACCCCTGAACTAGGTTACACATCCATGCTTCAGAAATACAGGAGCTTACCTCCAGAAAATAATTTCAGAAAAATATTACCCTAACCCTAGACCTGACCTTAACCTAACTCTTATTCTAAACCTGAACCTAACAATAACCTTAGCAAGCAGTTGCTTATCAACAGATCGTTTGTGGATAGTATGACCATCTGTAGAGTATCTACAGATGCACTATCTAAATAAAGTGTGACCTATTCTAGATTGGATTATTCTATGTTATTCATTTTCAAATCCATGCAGTAAAAATGTTCTTTGAAAGGTGCCCAGGCAAGAGCACACTATTAATCAATTTGACATTCAATTCAACATATGAATTGGCTGAAATTGAAACAGATGGCCATGTGATGATGAGAAGGATGAGAGCAAGCAGGATGAGAGAGGGAGGAGAGAGGAGTGTAACTAAGCAGTTTCCCCTCATGAAAGAGTAGTTGCACTGTTAAACAAGTGTGAGGTTAACCTCTAATTACAGGGTTCTCCCTCCCAACGTCTCTCTACAGTGATAGAGATTTACAGTATTCATCCTCTGCTCTCCCATCCCATCCCCCCATCCTCAGGTGATAAAGCCCTGGCATGGTGGAAATTGATTCCTTCAGCCTCTATGCCTCTATAGCTTATATGACCAGATTCAGGAAATTAGGCGTATGTCGCAAGTCACAACTTCACAGGAGAGCTGTTTGAACATAAAACTTTTTTTTTTTTATCAAAATGCATTTTTTGGTAGAAAGGCCTTTTTGAACATGTGAACTTTTAAATTATTTATTTATTTCACCTTTATTTAACCTGTTTGGGCTGCAAGGGGCAGTATTGAGTAGCCAGATAAAAGGTGTCCATTTCAAACGGCCTCGTACTCAATTCTTGCTCGTACAATATACATATTATTATTACTATTGGATAGAAAACACTATCTAGTTTCTAAAACCGTTTGAATTATTTCTCTGAGTGAAACAGAACTCATTCTGCAGCACATTTCCTGACCAGGAAGTGGAAAGTCTGAAATTGATGCTCTGTCCTTCTTCCTGCCTATAAATGGGCACAAGATCTATTAGTATACATGCACGTCATACACCTTCCTCTGGGTGTCAAGAGGCTGTGAGAGAAGAAATTAGGTGATTATCTTGGTCTGAGATGGAACACATCATCTTGGAATGACGTGTCCCCAATTTTCGGTACTCTGAAGAGCGCGAGCTGGACAGTGGGATTGCCTTTTGTTTAGCTGCCGTTATAGGTGACTACAATATCCGGCTTTGATTTTATTTGATACATGTCACCATATCATCGTAAAGTATGTTTTTTCAATATAGTTTCATCAGATTATTGAATTTTTTTCGGGAGTTTTGCCATGTTCCGTTCTCTTCCGTTTGTTGACATGGAGAGTGTCGTGCCACCCGGCTAGCGCGCTTGCTAAATGAAGAGGGAAAGTTGCCGTTCTGAATCCAAACAACGACTGTTCTGGACAAAGGACACCTTGTCCAACATTCTGATGAAAGATCAGCAAAAGTAAGAACCATTTTATGATGTTATTTCATATATCTGTCGTAGTCGCCGGCGCCCAAGTATTTCTGGCTATTGTGCTAAGCTAATATAACGCTACATTTTTTTTCCGCTGTAAAACACTTAATAAATCGGAAATATTGGCTGGAATCACAAGATGCCTGTCTTTCATTTGCTGTACACTATGTATTTTTCAGAAATGTTTTATGATGAGTAATTAGGTATTTGAAGTTGGTGATGGTAATTATTATGGCTGCTTTCGGTGCAATTTCTGACTGTAGCTGCAATGTAAACTATGATTTATACCTGAAATATGCACATTTTTCTAACAAAACATATGCTATACAATAAATATGTTATCAGACTGTCATCTGATGAAGTTGTTTCTTGGTTAGTGGCTATTTATATCTTTATTTGGTCGAATTTGTGATAGCTACTGATGGAGTAAAAAAGTGGTGGAGTAAAAAAAGTGGTGTCTTTTGCTAACGTGGTCAGCTAATAGATTTACATATTGTGTCTTCCCTGTAAAACATTTTAAAAATCGGACATGTTGGCTGGATTCACAAGATGTGTACCTTTCATATGCTGTATTGGACTTGTTAATGTGTGAAAGTTAAATATTTAAAAAATATATATATTTTGAATTTCGCGCCGTGCACTTGAGCTGGCTCTTGTCATAAGTGTACCGACGTCGGGCTTGCAGCCAGAAGAAGTTAACCAGGTAAGCTAGTTGAGAACAAGTTCTCATTTGCATCTGCGACCTGGCCAAGATAAAGCATAGCAATTTGACACATACAACAACACAACTTTCATGTGCTTTAATATCAAACGTGTATGCCATCTGTAAATATGAATAAAATTGTTAAATTACGAGCCTAGTTGTTAGCCAAAGAAAAAGTGAGCAACCTTCCCGCTAGCCATGAATGGCTGAGATAATGAGTGGGCAGGACATGCTGAGAGATGAGTTTGGATTGGCCTACCATATAGCATCTGTCTATTCGAGCTGATTAATATGTTTAGGTAATCGTGTTTAGGTAATCGTGTTTAATGTGGCTTTAAAAAAAAAGTATTGCTTAGTAAACTGCATAAACATAATGTCAAGTTAAAGTGTACTGTTAGCTAGATAACGTTATGGGTATGCTCTCCACTTTCTGGAGGACCGAGTTTTGAAATCAGTGGAATTCGAGTATGATACCTAAGGAGATAGAGAAAACACCTGTCTGGAATACATTGTCAAACTAAGACAAACCATGCATGACATCAGACAGGAGATGCGTCCAACCATGATGTATACTGGTAAGATTTTCAGATATTACACATTTCTAATTTTGACAGAAAGTGGTTTAATTTCAAGTGTACTGTTAGCTAGCTAATGTTATGTGTATGATCTTATTCTTCGTATCTCAGACACATTTGCTTGATTAGTTATAGCCATAGAACCTGGTGGTTAGCTACCTACAGATTCATGTAGGGTAGTAACGGCATGAGTTGTGTTTATGGTCCATTGTTTAGCTAGCTTGCTACATGTCTTAACAAAAGACTCCACTCTAATTTTGACAAAGTATATTCATTTCAAGTTAAAGAGTACTGTTAGCTAGCTAGCTAACGTTAGCTGGTTGACTTGCTAACTAATGTTACATCATGCGTTGGGATTCATTGTTTACCTATCTAGCTACATTTTTTAACAAAAGACTCTCGTCTTAGTGTGCCAGAGCGCAGAATAACTGATGCATTTTTGAACGCTAAACACTCGTTGAATATGTCCGGTGTCAGTAAACGTCGGCGACAAAGTGTAATTCAATTGTTGCCAGCAGCACAGGTACAGTCACCAACGCTCTGGATAATGTGAAAAAGCCTAACCAGCTCTGCTAGGGTGAGTAAAATGGTCAGATTGGGGTGTTCTCTCATTATGTGTCTGGAAGTAGCTAGCCAATGTTAGCTTGAGTCCTTGACTGTAGTTGTGAGCTTTCGGAACAACCCTACTTATTGGCCAGATCGTCCTGAACGCTCTGAACGCGAAACCACAGATAAAGTGATAGTGCGAGTAATGTTCAGTGAGCTGTTCTCTCTCTCTGAGATGGGTTGGTTTGGATCAACCCTTAAAGTGATGGGTGGGGCTAAGGCTTAAGAGGGTGGGAACGATGCTGAATGGGTGTAGACAAAGAAGGGCTCTCCAATAGTAGTATCAAAACATGAAAGACAGTTTTCTCAAAAGTGAGTTTACAAGTTGATCAACTTTCAAAGCAGATTTACTTTCCCATTGTTTCCTCAACTGTAGTGTATGATACACCATTTTGTATCTCTGAGTCTCTACTTTTATCCAATGTAAATAACAGAAATTCAAATGTTGCTAAATAAGACCGAATCCAGGTGGTGAGTCACATATTGCTTTCTTTCTTTCTTTCTTTCTTGACCCCCCCTCCAGTCTCTCCTACTCTCCCCCCTCTCTCCTCTATATCCCCCACCACTCTCCTACCCTCTCCCCCTGTTCTCATTCTCTTGACCGCACTCCAGTCTGTCCTACTCTCCCCCCTCTAGATCCCCCCCCCGCTCTCTGATTCTCTGGGTTCCTCACCAGGCCCACGGTCCTTATTGGAAACACATGTGTGGGGCCCGGATAGTTTTCTGCTTGGATTGAGCTAATCACGCAGAAAATTGTGGGAAGCAAACATAGCCCCGAGACCTGGAGAGATATGCTCATTTCAGACCGCTAACGGCAGCCATGTTGGTCACGTCCACACCACCGACCCTGACAACAATGATCAGCTCAAACATAACTGTCTCCTAGCCTTGGATAATAGAATAATAGATATAAAAAACCATGTCAGAGTGGGAGTATTTGCTGTGAATCCCTGTGTCCTGTGTGTGTCTGCTACAAACAGATTCCCTCTGGCCTAAAGGCCTGGGTCTGATGAACACTGACATCCAGCTAGGGTGTCCCTGCAGCTTCTCTGAAAGGTCAAATGCCTGAGAAATCGTTGAGATCTGGTCAACAATCAGAAATGGATAAAAAAAATAATAATCACTGCATTCTCTTCAGTTTGGGTGTAATACCCATCAATGGGTAGTAAGACACATAGTGCAGGCTAATGTAGATGTAAAGTACATACTTTCTACGCTCTCATCGTGGTCAAATACAACTGTCATCTTTGAATGTCAATAAGCCTAAATAGAACACCACCAATGCACATAACTACAGCAGTGATGCAATAGATACAAATATTAATCAGTGTTTGGTTATCCTAGCACATGAAGTACCTCTCTAGAAGGACAGCAACGTTGGTCAAGTCAGTCCTCACACAATCACCCCACATACTTCACTAATACTGCTGATACTGAAGCCCTTCAGAGAGTCCACTATATCAACACACAAGCACAAACACGTATGACAGTCTGGGACTGCTTTATGAATCACTTCCCTGATGGGGAATACTCTGCAGCAAAGTCAGAGACACATAACCATGAGATGTATGATCCATGGGTGCCTGTGGCTCAACCTCCTATGGATCATCATGCTCCTCTCCTCATCCAGCTGAACACAACCATGTCCTGTCTCCCAGCCAATGATAAGACTCTGGGCCTTGGCCCTGTACAAGGGGTGTCTGTCTGTCTCCATCCTGCCTGTGTACTCATCCAGAATCCACCTCCTCATCCAAGTCTATTAGTCATCAGTACCTCTGCTTGTTGTTCTAGCGGAGGCCACGAGGCTTGTTCTCAGATATACACCAGGAGCTGTAGAGGAGCACCTGCCAAACTGCATCCCACTGGGAGTGTGTGTGAGGGGAGTGTGTGTGAGGGGAGTGTGTGCATGTGAGGGGAGTGTGTGTGAGGGGAGTGTGTGCATGTGAGGGAAGTGTGTGTGTGTGTGTGTGTGTGTGTGTGTGTGTGTGTGTGTGTGTGTGTGTGTGTGTGTGTGTGTGTGTGTGTGTGTGTGTGTGTGTGTGTGTGTGTGTGTGTGTGTGTGTGTGTGTATAGCACATAGCACACAGAACCTCATCCATAGTCCTGCCAAACACATTAACCAGAGAGATTAATGACAAAAGGAGAGGGGAGAGAGATAGGCCTACATAAACTGATATCATAAACTCTCATCTCTAACCAAGGCAAAACTCGGCCAATAATATCCAATGTGAGGGTTCTGAGTGAGACGGAAACAATTAGCCCCATACTACCACTCAGCTGGAGAGCAGTTTAGCACAGACTTCTAGAATCTGTTAAATGGGTTAGGCTACCGACAGAAGTCTGTTAATGGGTTAGGCTACCAACAGAAGTCTGTTAAACGGGTTAGGCTACCGACAGAAGTCTGTTAATGGGTTAGGCTACCAACAGAAGTCTGTTAATGGGTTAGGCTACCGACAGAAGTCTGTTAATGGGTTAGGCTACCAACAGTAGTCTGTTAAATGGGTTAGGCTGCCAACAGAAGTCTGTTAATGGGTTAGGCTACCGACAGAAGTCTGTTAATGGGTTAGGCTACCGACAGAAGTCTGTTAACGGGTTAGGCTACCAACAGAAGTCTGTTAATGGGTTAGGCTACCAACAGAAGTCTGTTAATGGGTTAGGCTACCAACAGAAGTCTGTTAATGGGTTAGGCTACCAACAGATGTCTGTTAAACGGGTTAGGCTACCAACAGAAGTCTGTTAAACGGGTTAGGCTACCAACAGAAGTCTGTTAAACGGGTTAGGCTACCAACAGAAGTCTGTTAAACGGGTTAGGCTACCAACAGAAGTCTGTTAAACGGGTTAGGCTACGAACAGAAGTCTGTTAATGGGTTAGGCTACCAACAGAAGTCTGTTAAACGGGTTAGGCTACCAACAGTAGTCTGTTAAACGGGTTAGGCTACCAACAGAAGTCTGTTAATGGGATAGGCTACCAACAGAAGTCTGTTAAACAGGTTAGGCTACCAACAGAAGTCTGTTAAACGGGTTAGGCTACCAACAGAAGTCTGTTAAACGGGTTAGGCTACCAACAGAAGTCTGTTAAACGGGTTAGGCTACCAACAGAAGTCTGTTAAACGGGTTAGGCTACCAACAGTAGTCTGTTAAACGGGTTAGGCTGCCAACAGAAGTCTGTTAAACGGGTTAGGCTACCAACAGTAGTCTGTTAAACGGGTTAGGCTGCCAACAGAAGTCTGTTAAACGGGTTAGGCTACCGACAGAAGTCTGTTAATGGGTTAGGCTACCGACAGAAGTCTGTTAACGGGTTAGGCTACCAACAGAAGTCTGTTAATGGGTTAGGCTACCAACAGAAGTCTGTTAATGGGTTAGGCTACCAACAGAAGTCTGTTAATGGGTTAGGCTACCAACAGATGTCTGTTAAACGGGTTAGGCTACCAACAGAAGTCTGTTAAACGGGTTAGGCTACCAACAGAAGTCTGTTAAACGGGTTAGGCTACCAACAGAAGTATGTTAAACGGGTTAGGCTACCGACAGAAGTCTGTTAAACGGGTTAGGCTACGAACAGAAGTCTGTTAATGGGTTAGGCTACCAACAGAAGTCTGTTAAACGGGTTAGGCTACCAACAGTAGTCTGTTAAACAGGTTAGGCTACCAACAGAAGTCTGTTAATGGGATAGGCTACCAACAGAAGTCTGTTAAACAGGTTAGGCTACCAACAGATGTCTGTTAAACGGGTTAGGCTACCAACAGAAGTCTGTTAAACGGGTTAGGCTACCAACAGAAGTCTGTTAAACGGGTCAGGCTACCAACAGAAGTCTGTTAAACGGGTTAGGCTACCAACAGAAGTCTGTTAAATGGGTTAGGCTATGAACAGAAGTCTGTTAAATGGGTTAGGCTACCAACAGAAGTCTGTTAATGGGTTAGGCTACCAACAGAAGTCTGTTAATGGGTTAGGCTACCAACAGAAGTCTGTTAATGGTTTAGGCTACCAACAGAAGTCTGTTAAACGGGTTAGGCTACCAACAGAAGTCTGTTAATGGGTTAGGCTATGAACAGAAGTCTGTTAAGGGGTTAGGCTACCAACAGAAGAGTAAAGGTTTCAACAGGACATACATTTAATCGTTAAAACAAAATGAGTATTCCTGAGACCAGTTCATTTCAATGTGTAATACAGGCTATAGCTTTCAGTCCAGAAAGTGAGTTAGTAAAGGCTTTGCAAATTCCATCATTTTGACCATGCAATTCCATTCTATGTTTCATCCAATGATGCCTTTTTATGATGTCTCTGATCTCATTCTATTGGCCTACTTAGTGTGGTTTCTGATGCTCTTTCAACATGGATAGCTTCATGTCTACTCCCTCCAAATACCTTGGTACACATGGTTAGTGGGTTATAAACATGGGGTGCTAATCCAGGTGGTGATGGTGAGTCAGCTCAGGCCAACTGCTCCAGCGGGGCTGGATTATCAGACAGAGCTGGTCCCAGCAGGGTGGAGGTTCTAAGGGAAATGAGGAGGTTGTAGTGTGAAGGTTGGTTCCTCCTTGCCTGGTAGGAGCAGCATGCAACAGCTGTGTCTCCTCTCCCTCAGCCTGTCTGCACGGGTAATACCAGCTCCAAATATGTGCTGACACCAGATACCTCCCCAAACACACATGGTCGCCTCACCCCACACACACCCACACCTCTACCATCCGCTCTCTCTCTCTCTGTAAGAGGTGCGTAACTGGCTACAGGGAAGTCAGGCGCAGGAGAGCAGAACTGGGTAATAACCAGAGCAGTTTAATGAGACAAAACCGACGGCACCCAGAACAACAAAATATGGGTTGAAATATCCCGTAGCAAACCAGTCTATAATGCACATACACGTTACAACAAACAATTCCACACACAGACATGAGGGAACAGAGGGTTATATACACGTCACGTAATGAGGGAATGTAAACCAGGTGTGTGGGAAAACAAGACAAAACAAATGGAGAATGAAAGGTGGATCGGCGATGGCTAGAAGACTGGTGACGTCGACCGCCGAATGCCGCCTGGACAAGGAGAGGAACCAACTTCAGCGGAAGTCCTCTCTCAAGCCCTCTCTTTCCTCTCCAAACTGGCTTATAACATTATGAGTACCAATCACCCTAATAAAATTGCTAAACTTTTTTCTGCATGACAATAGTGGACATTTTGGATGGAGTGCCCATATACTCTTGGCCTGAAATGTAATATTTGATCTAGGAGTTGATCTAGACTGTTTCAATTTCTTTTTGTGTGATGAACGTCACTTATGTTATTTGATAGTAATTCAGTAATTTGTTAGTTTGCGCTTAGGAAGTGCTGTGTAAGTGAAGCAGACAGTCATTTCTCTGATAAGGTGGATTGACGGAGCTGTGTTATCCTCTCCAGCCATCAAGCACAACTCCACACTCTCTCTCTCTCTCTCTCTCTCTCTCTCTCTCTCTCTCTCTCTCTCTCTCTCTCTCTCTCTCTCTCTCTCTCTCTCTCTCTCTCTCTCTCTCTCTCTCTCTCTCTTCTCTCTCTCTAAAAAGTTTAGCAATTTTATTAGGGTGATTGGTACTCATAATGTTATAAGCCAGTTTGGAGAGGAAAGAGAGGGCTTGTGTACAGAGCAGCAATACATAAATACAAAATACATACATTACACTTGACTTTTCTGAGGAAAAATGTTCTAAGTTCAAATGTGATATAGGATTGTCTCACCTAGCAATCTTAAGATGAATACTCCAAATGTGTCTCTCTGGATAAGAGTGTCTGCTAAATAACTCAAATGTTCATGTAAAATGGAACAGAAGAAAAAAAGTTTATCAGTGATTCATTGTAAAAGCCCAGCAAATCATCACAATCAGTAGTATGTAAATGTATGTGGTAAATACTTTTAATTTAAGCCCTTGCTTAGATCTTTTGTTTATGTACTTTGGCATGTTCCTCAGTTTGTGTGGTTTTTGATGTTCTCTCTTCACCACCTCTGTTCAGAGTACTGCTTCTCTTCATCACTAGACGGCACAATAAAAAGTAGATCCACTGTAGATTATTTCACATTGATATCACAGTACCAGGGTGGAAAAAAGTAGATCCACTGTAGATTATTTCACATTGATATCACAGTACCAGGGTGGAAAAAAGTAGATCCACTGTAGATTATTTCACATTGATATCACAGTAGCAGAGGGTTAAGAACCCATCACACCTACTCCATACCAGCTCCCCTCTATAGTGCACTATTTAGGCTCTGGGTCAAAAAGGTGCGCACTATATACACTACTTAAGCTCTCCACAGTCTGCGATGGTGATCCTCTTGGCTGTACTGAGTGGAATATTCTTATTGTGCCGTCTAGTGATGAAGAGAAGCAGTACTCTGAACAGAGGTGGTCACTACAACTTGTATTTAGATTAAAGTACGTGCTTTCTTTTTACACAGACAAGTCAAAATCACTTTGCTTGCGCTGGATTTCTCATTTAAGGCTATTTCATACTGGATCTGTCTGAAACCTAAATGATACCTCAGCTTTACAAAGATAAACAATGTAATAGGTCATTAAGAAAGTATACATCAAACATACAGTACCAGTCAAAAGTTTGGACACACCTACTCATTCAAGGGGTTTTCTTTATTTGACTATTTTCTACATTGTATGAAATAACACATATGGAATCATGTAGTAACCAAATAGGCAAAGAAGAACGAGAGTCCATCATTACTTTAAGACATGAAGGTCAGTCAAACCAGAAAATGTCAAGAACTTTCAAGAAAGTTTCTTCAAGTGCAGTTGCAAAAAACACCAAGAGCTATGATGAAACTGGCTCTCACGAGGACCGCAACAAGAAAGGAAGACCCAGAGTTACCTCTGCTGCAGAGGATAAGTTCATTAGAGTTAACTGCACCTCAAATTGCAGCCCAAATAAATGCTTCACAGAGTTCAAGTAACAGACACATCTCAACAAAATCTTCATGGTCGAATTGCTGCAAAGAAACCACTACTAAAGAACACCAATAAGAAGAAGAGACTTGCTTGGTCCATGAAACACGAACAATGGACATTAAACCGGTGGAAATCTGTCTAAATTTGAGATTTTTGGTTCCAACCTCCGTGTCTTTGTGAGACGCAGAGTAGGTGAACGGATGATCTCTGCATGTCTGGTTCCCACCGGGAAGCATGGAGAAAATGGTGTGATGGTGTAGTGGTGCTTTGCTGGTGACACTGTCTGTGATTTATTTAGAATTCAAGGCACACTTAACCGGCATGGCTACCACAGCATTCTGCAGCGATATGCCATCCCATCTGGTTTGCTCATAGTGGGACTTTCATTTGATTTTCAACAGGACAATGACCCAACACACCTCCAGGCTGTGTACGGGCTGTTTGACCAAGAAGGAGAGTGATGGAGTGCAGCATCAGATGACCTGGTCTCCACAAACACCCAACCTCAACCCAATTGAGATTGTTTGGGATGAGTTGGACCGCAGAGTGAAGGAAAAGCAGCCAACAAGTGCTCAGCATATGTGGGAACTCCTTCAAGACTGTTGGAAAAGCATTCCAGGTGAAGCTGGTTGAAAGAATGCAAAAAGTGTGCAAGCTGTCTTCAAGGCAAATGGTGGCTACTTTGAAGAATCTAAAATCTAGAAGATATTATTTGTTTAAAACTTTTTTAGTTACTACATGATGTGTTATTTCATAGTTTGATGTCTTCACTATTATTGTACAATGTAGAAAATAGTGAAAATAAAGAAAAACCTTTGAATGAGTAGGTGTGTCAAAATGTTTGACTGGTACTGTATATATATATATATGAATAAATAAATAAGAAAAGTGATGTGCTACCTAACATAATCATGCCAGTTGTGAATCAGTTCTCCACCACTCCCTACTTGTGTAACCCCTCATCCTGGACACAGCCACACTCCCTTCCTGCCGTAACCTGTGAGATCTTTGCTATCAGAAATCACTTCTGAAGGATCCTTAATGAATGTACATCATAGAGAGGACCCCAATTAGATGGCCGTGCTGGGGGAGCGCCGCTCAAGCTAAATAAAGTTATCTTGACAGGGTCGCCGAGCAGGATGAGATAGCGGATAGCCGGCTGAGGAAATGAATTACCTTCCTGACACACGTCAAAGCCAATCGCGAGGAGGATCCTAGGCGCTCCTCTGCCTCTCTCCCCGCCTGTTTCATCTGGCCCTTAGTATGCACAGAGACCGGGCACCAGCCTCGAAATGTATTCATTTATTCACATCCCCTTGGAGAAATCAGAGAGCCTTGTTGTCCTTTTTTGCCTCCCTGTCCAGAATGGAATTTGTGTGAATAACATTGGTTTAGTGAGGCAGAAAATAAGAACAGGCTAGCACAGCAGTAGGGGACTATATTACCCAAAAAAGAGACCGAAAAACGAGTGTCACCTTCATATACAACTTTTCTTCCCTCTCTCTGTTTCTTTCTCAATCTATTGAAAATGAAAAAGAAGAAGAAAAAAACCTGTGGTGGGAATAAATGCCTGAATCCATGAGACGTTACCACGCTCTGCAGGTGCAATTAACCAGCAGATGATGAATCAAAGAGCGGGAGGGAGCAGTGGGCTCTCCATTACAAAGGTGAGCCTTCATCAAGGGGACTGCTTCAATGTTCAATCTCTGCTTGTTTTCTCCTCATTTTGTTTTCCATTTATAACATCTCTAATTACTTGGATTAATCAAGCGATTCAAACAGATGGAACTGGTCTTGGTTAAGTAATTGTGCAAAATGAAACAGAGAAAAAAACAATAGTTCAGTGTTTCCATCCACTTCCCTCTCTGCCCAAGGGGATTTAGAACACTTCCCTCTCTGCCCAAGGGGATTTAGAACACTTCCCTCTCTGCCCAAGGGGATTTAGAACACTTCCCTCTCTGCCCAAGGGGATTTAGAACACTTCCCTCTCTGCCCAAGGGGATTTAGAACACTTCCCTCTCTGCCCAAGGGGATTTAGAACACTTCCCTCTCTGCCCAAGGGGATTTAGAACACTTCCCTCTCTGCCCAAGGGGATTTAGAACACTTCCCTCTCTGCCCAAGAGGATTTAGAACACTTCCCTCTCTGCCCAAGGGGATTTAGAACACTTCCCTCTCTGCCCAAGGGGATTTAGAACACTTCCCTCTCTGCCCAAGGAGATTTAGAACACTTCCCTCTCTGCCCAAGGGGATTTAGAACACTTCCCTCTCTGCCCAAGGAGATTTAGAACACTTCCCTCTCTGCCCAAGGGGATTTAGAACACTTCCCTCTCTGCCCAAGGGGATTTAGAACACTTCCCTCTCTGCCCAAGGGGATTTAGAACACTTTCAGAGGTATAATGGGAGAAAATAAAACCATCTTTCACACAGTTATCATGAATTAATCAATTCTGAATCGTCTCATTCTACAAGTACAGTACCTGACATGTTATGGTGGTGTAGGCTGCATACATACAAGCATATTGGTACACCTGCCAAAAAACATATCAAGAGAAGTCCATGATCTTGCCAATGATGTTTGATGGAGGCTAATGCAACGAGAAAGCTTGGATGCACTTTTGTTCAGTGTAGAAGGGAAGGTGTGTGTGGTAGAACAGACCTTCCTCTCTGTGTACTGCACTCCTGACACCCTGTACAAGCCTCTGACACCCTGTACAAGCCTCTGACACCCTGTACAAGCCTCTGACACCCTGTACAGAGACAAGATAGGTGTACGACACACGCACAAACACTGTCTGGATACACACACACATGCATGGAACACATGGAGAGGATGGAAAAACAAATGTGCTGGCGTTGATGGGCCGTGGTGTAGACCAACCTCTTCTCTGAGGGTGGCCAGCAGCACCTGGTAGGTGTTGGAGGACAGCAAGGCCTGAGTCTTCTGCTTCACCTCCTCAGTAGGCACACTGATCAGACATGGGACCTAGAGCAGGAACATAGGACATTACAACACCCAGAACAGATCATACACACAAACACACACACACACACACACACACACACACACACACAGAGACACACACACACGTAACGAACAGTTAAACTCGTAAGTCAACAGATGAGAAATACAATTGTTATCTATTCCCCTGTACTGTATGTTTGATTTAGATTAAGAGAAACCTGTTAAACAGTAAGCTACCAGACAGCAAAGGTGAATAGACTACCTGGTGTTTGTGTTAGTGTAGGCCTGCTGCTCCTTTGAAATAATTTAATGACCCAGTCCTGGCCTGTGTGACTGACAAACCAACTCTTAATCACATGACACCTGAGCAGCAGGTAAACAGGTCACTGTCACTGCCTCATTGCCCATCTGTGTCCCTCTGCAAAACACACATACCTCTCCGGCCCACCACCCCTCATACCTCCAGATACAAATGCCAACACAGACCCCATATGTCAACAGAAATATGGAGTTCAAACAACTTCTCAAAATGGACATGAATATTTATGGCTGCTGCCTCCTGCTCGGTTAAGGCTGGGCTCCTCCGATTGATTTCCCATTAATGCTGCATGGGGCGGAAATACTGGGGAGCACCGGTAACGGGAAGCAATCTCCCAGACTGAGGGAGGCGAGGAGCCCCCCGCACCGTACCCCTGACTCCCCTGGGTGCGAGCGGCTGTCGTTACCATCACCGAGGCAATCTCACTCTGCAGAGGGGAATGTGGCACTGAGGTGGCAGTGGCACCCTGGAGATAACTGGTAGGCTGGTAGGACATCCTCAACTCTAAGCCCTGTCAGCCCTCTCTGGTCTAGGGCAGGCTCTACCTGGTCTAGGGCAGGCGCTACCTGGTCTAGGGCAGGCGCTACCTGGGATAGGGCAGGCTCTACCTGGGATAGGGCAGGCTCTACATGGGATAGGGCAGGCTCTACCTGGGATAGGGCAGGCTCTACCTGGGATAGGGCACAGGGGCACCTTGGGACACATCCCTGGTCTTCTGCCCTCTTCGTGGCACACTGACTGTGAGTACACACACACTTACTGCTGCTCTATATTCCACCTCCCCACTCCACCCCTCTGCCAGAGCAGGTCATTACATGTAATGTATGTATAGACTAGACATGGGGGATGGAGAGTAGAGAGAGGGTGACCACCGGTGTCTGAGAGATGGAGAATTCAGTTTGTCTGGGAACAAATCTCGTTGCACAGCTAGTCATTTTACTGTTCCTGTGGAACGAATTGAGACCAGCAGTTTCCAACTTGTCTAAGATGATTTTCAAGGTCACCCAAATATGCGAGACCAGCATGTGGTGAAGTTGGTTATGATATCATTCTAACAGGTCCTGGTGAACTAACTATTTCACTTCATCTGAATCTTAGATCGAGGTTAGAAGGATAATGACTCTGAAATGTTATGCCAAACAAGACACAAACCAACAAACCCTTGTTCCAGAACCTAGCTACACAGAAACAACCTAGGTGTCTACTTGTGAATGTGGCCTTTGTCTACAGTAGGTGTCTCCAACCCTGTTACTGGAGAGCTACCCTCCTGCAGGTTTTCGCTCCAACCCCAGTTGTAACTAACCTGGTTCAACTTATCCACCAGCTAATTATTAGAATTAAGTGTGCTAGCTTAGAGTTGGAGTGAAAACCTACAGGACGGTAGCTCTCCAGGAACAGTTGGAGAGCCCTGGACAGTACGCAGAGGGTAGTTTCTCTGTCCTCCATCCATAGCATGGTGCAACAGTGCCACCCAGTGGTGAGATAGAGCACCAGCCACCATCTGTCTGCTATCCAACCTGACAGGATCCATTTCCAAGATTTCATTTACTCTCCCTTTGGCTGGGTTAACATTTATCATACATTGTACGTCATGTTTCCCCTACGTAATTCTCCAAAGGATCAGAATTATGCTGCTAAATGGATAGAAAAGTGGCTATGACAAGTAATTCCTGATTTAATTGAATCGGGGGCTGGGAATGGTGGCGGGCACTCTCTCACATCAGCTCACGGGAGGCTGCGGAATGAGACAGCGATTATACCAAATCAATTAGGGACATTGTTAATTTGGGAGTAGTTTAAGGACTGCTACGGGGAGAGGTGGGGAGAGGAGAGGAGGAAAGGGCGAGTGCACTGACCAGACCATTTCAGAGGATGGTTTTGTGAAAGCACTGTCTGAGACCAGACCCATGAGTGATGGGGGGGGGGGACAGGCGAGGCAGATTTAGGTGTCACCCACTGGGTTGTTAAGGACTGGCTTGTTACCTCATGTTTAGAGGGAGGAGTGTGGGCATGTGATAGACATGTGTTCCCCTCCCCACCTCACTCCCCATCTCCCTCAGACTGGCTTGGTAGGCTAATTGTATGATAAATCCAATGCCAGCATCTTTTACATTCCCTGCACCATTTATCTTTATTTACAAGCAATTTGGAGTGTGTGGCCTTAATAAGAGTCAGCGTGTGATCGGAACCTGTGTTTCCTCTGGCCTCCCTGACTGTCTCCCTGCCTTACTGGCTGCCTGCCCGCCTGCCTGCCTGCCTGGCTGCCTGCTGTTGTAAATCCTAATGACAACTGCTTTCATTTCCACTCCGCCGCCAAACAATAACAGAGCCCACACTCAATCACAGGGAAAAGGTTGCGGAAGGAACAGGGGACATTAACACAGTTTCACGGCACCAATCAGCACACAGGCAAATCAATCCAGGACTCCATTCGTTAACTCTCTCCATCCCCCCATCTCTTCCTCTATCTCCCCGGCTCACGGCCAGTTAATCCCCTGCCCACTGTCCTGTGGCCAATCAAGATTACTGACACACGCCACAAAGAGCAACAGGTAGAATAACTGAGGGTTTAGACAATGGAAATGGGCAAGGCTCCAGACAGCAGATAGGAACTATTTGATTAATTTGTAATTCAATATTTTTGGCATTGCCACCTCTAAAAGACAATCCTCAACCTCACAGAGAGAGAACTGGCTAGAAAGCAAAAGGGCTGAGTCAACACATATGGAGCAGCCTCAGGCGTGAGCAGAGAGACAGGCTTAATGTGATGTGGGATGAAATAACAAACAGATGGAATTACTAAACAGGCCCATCTAAAAGGTACATTTTGCAGCACTAGGGATCTTGCAGAAAGAACACACCATAACAGTGACCATCTGGCCAGTGAAATATATGAGTACAGTGCTTTCAGAAAGTGTTCACACCCCTTGAAGTTGTCCACAGTTTGTTGTCTTACAAAGTGGGAATAAAATGGATTGAATTGTATTTTATTTGTCCGTGACCTTCACAAAATACTCTGTTATGTCAACATTGAAGAACATATTTTTTTCTATGAATGATTAGATAGGTATTCAAACCCTGAGTCAATACATGTTAGTATCACCTTTGACACTGTTTCAGCTGTGCATCTTTCTGGGTAAGTCTTTGCACACCTGGATTGTACAATATTTGCATTATTTATTCAATTCTTCAAGCTGTCAAGTTGGTTGTTGATCATTGCCAGACAGCCATTTTCAGTCTTGCCATATATGCCCAAGCCAAATTAAGTCAAAACTCTAACTAGGCCACTCAGGAACATTCAATGTTGTCTTGGTAAGTAACTCCAATGTATATTTGGCCTTGTGTTTTAGGTTATTGTCCTGCTGAAAAGTGAATTTGTCTCTGAACCAGGTTTTCCTCTAGGATTTTGCCTGTGCTTAACTCTATTCCGTTTCTTTTTATCCTAAAAGACTCCCTAGTCCTTGTTGATGACAAACATACCCATAACATGATGTAGCACCACCTTACTTTAAAATATGAAGCGTGGTACCAAGTGACGTGTTGTGTTGGATTTGCCCCAAACATAAAGCTTTCTTTGGCAATTTTTTTAGCAGTTTTACTTTAGTGCCTTATTGCAAACAGGATGCATGTTTTGGAATATTTGTATTCTGTACAGGCTTCCTTCTTTTCACTCTGACAATTAGGTTAGTATTGTGGAGTAACTACAATACTGTTGATCCATCCTTAGTTTTCTCCAATCACACAGCTGCTTTAAAGTCACCATTGGCCTCATGGTGAAATCCCTAAGTGGTTTCCTTCCTCTCCTGCAACTGAGTTAGGAAGGACGCCTGTATCTGTGTAGTGACTGGGTGAATTGATACACCATCTAAAGTGTAATTAATTACTTCACCCTGCTCCAAAAAATATTTAATGTCTGCTTTTTTTTTTACCCATCTACCAATAGGTGCCCTTCTGTGCGAGGCATTGGAAAACCTCCCTGGTCTTTGTGGTTGAATCTGTGTTTGAAATTCACTGCTTGACTGAGGGACATTATAGATACATTTATTTTGTGGGGTACAAAGATGAGGCAGTAATTCAAAAATCATGTTAAACACTATTATTGCACACAGAGTGAGTCCATGCAACTTTTTATGTGACTTGTTAACCTCTTTGGGCAGTTGGGGCATATTGAGTAGCCTGGATAAAAGGTGCCCATTTCAAACGGCCTCGTACTCAATTCTTGCTCGTACAATATGCATATTATTATTACTATTGGATAGAAAACACTCTCTAGTTTCTAAAACCGTTTGAATTGTATCTGTGAGTAAAACAGAACTCATTTTGCACCAAACTTCCTGACAGGAAGTGGAAAATCTGAAATCGATGCACTGTTCTAGGGCCTGCCTATAAATGTCCTTGATATATATCAGTATACATGCACTTCATACGTCTTCCACTAGATGTCGACAGGCAGTGAGAGAAGAAATGGAGTGTATAACTTGATCTGGGGTCGAATAAAAGCTCTTTGTATGACGTGTCACCAGTTTCCTGTTTTCTGGAGAGTGCGAGAAGGGACCTGGTATTGCCTTCTGATAAGCTGTCGTTATAGACGACTAATATCTCCGGCTTTGATTTTATTTGATACATGTGACAATATCATCGTAATGTATGTTTTTTCAATATAGTTTTATTCGATTATTGACATTTTTTCGGGACGTTAGGCGTGTTGCGTTGTGTGCCTTTGTTCAGGAAGGAGAGCTTCGCGCCACTTTGCTAGCTTTCCGTGCTAATTGACTGGAGAAGAGGATATTCTAAATCCAAACAATGATTGTTCTGGACAAAGGACCCCTTGTACAACATTCTGATGGAAGATCGTCAAAAGTAGGACCCATTTTATGATGCTATTTCATATATCTGTCGAACATGTTGTACTAGTAGTTTGCGCCCAGAGTTTGGGCACTCTCTCGCTATAACTAAGCTGGATGTCGTAATGAAGTTATTTTTAGAATTCTAACACAGCGATTGCATTAAGAACTAGTGTATCTATCATTTCCTATACAGCATGTATTTTTTAGTAACGTTTATGTATAGTTATTTGGTCAGAATAGTTGAGTGTCATAAAAATATCCGCACATTCTGGGAAAAATATGCTACGTTAGCACAATGTATAAACACTGATTTCAGCTCTAAATATGCACATTTTCGAACAAAACATAAGTGTATGTATAACCTGATGTTATAGGACTGTCATCTGATGAAGCTTATCAAAGTTAGTCAAAAATTATATATCTTTTGCTGGTTTATTCGCTATCGCTAACGTGCCTATTGCTATCGCTAACGTGCCTTGATGAATGAATGCGGTAGTGTGGTAGGCTATTGTAGTAAGCTAATATAATGCTATATTGTGTTTTCGCTGTAAAACACTTAAAAAATCGGAAATATTGTCTGGATTCACAAGATGTTTGTCTTTAATTTGCTGTACACCATCGATTTTTCTGAAATGTTTTATGATGAGTATTTAGGTATTTGACGTTGGTGTCTGTAATTACTCTGGTTGCTTCGGTCCTATTTGTGACGGTAGCTGTGATGGTAGCTGCAATGTAAAACTGATTTATACCTCAAATATGCACATTTTTCGAACAAAACATAGATTTATTGTATAACATGTTATAAGACTGTCATCTGATGAAGTTGTTTCTTGGTTAGTTTGGTTGGTTCTTGGTTAGTTAGGTTGGCTTTGTGCATGCTACCTGTGCTGTGAAAAATGTCTGTCCTTTTTTGTATTTGGTGGTGAGCTAACATAAATATATGTGGTGTTTTCGCTGTAAAACATTTTAAAAATCGGACATGTTTGCTGGATTCACAAGATGTTTATCTTTCATGTGCTGTATTGGACTTGTTAATGTGTGAAAGTTAAATATTTCTAAAAAATATATTTTGAATTTCCCGCCCTGCACTTGAAGTGGCTGTTGTCATATTGTGCCCGGCTTCGGGCTTGCAGGCCAAAGAAGTTAATTAAGCACATTTTTTTCCTGAACTTATTTAGGCTTGTCATAACAAAGGGGTTGAATACCTATTGACTCAAGACTTTTCAGCTTCTCATTTTTTATTAATTTGTAGAAATGTCAAAAAACATATTTCCACTTTGACATCATGGGGTATTGTGTGTAGACCAGTGACACAACATTTCAATGTAATAGATGTTTTATTCAGGCTGTAACACAACCAATGTACAAAAAGTCAAGGGGTGTGAACACTTTCTGAAGGCACTGTAATTTAGTAGTCCATAAAGGGCAACGTATCTTCTTCCATACTCTCAGTTTAGCCATCCCCAAACACATATTTCAGTCTAATTTTCGTCAGACCATCACTGGCAATCCACACAATATTTCTCCCCTGAAGTTATTTTAGAATCAGGAAAACAACCAAAAGAACATTCCGGAGCATCAGGGAACATTCCCTGATCACCTCAGCCGCCCAACAGTGCTTCCCACAGGAAGTCAGAAATCTATCAGAATATCCAGCTTAGCCCATCTCCTATGTGTAGTAATACCTGTGCCTGCATAGATAACTACATCTCGGCTCTGAAATTCTGCAGATCTGTTTTCTTTTGAACCTGTGAGGGGGCTCCTGCCTCCTGGGAGCAGTCCTGCAGAAACACATCAGTAAGAGACGGCACTGGGCAATTTCTACACAGGACGACAAACAGGCATAGGCTGGGTAGTCATATTACATATGGCTGAGCCAATCTCCTTCTGACACCTCGCATTTTGATCATACGTCCAATTTGAAGCACAACTCCATTTGATGCTAGGTGAGGCGAGGTGAGGAGGGAGGGTGAGGAAGAGGAGGGAGAGATGAGGGCAATGCAATACAAAGTTGCAGTTAAAGACGCCCAATAAATCACAGGCTCCCGCCTCTTCTCTTTTGGGAGGCGATGCATGGATTATTCCAGGCCGTGCCAAGTTAAATCGCAGCCAGATGCCAGTATCACCCCGTCCCAGCCCCCTTGCATGTCACACTGTATTTTCCAGTACATCCTCCAGGAGACAGGGTTTATAAATGCAAGTAAGCCGCTCCCTCCGCTTGACAAATGAGCTTTCAGGGCATGTGTCTGGCGAATAGGAATGAAGATAAATCTGATATAATGGCTGGATAACAACCTGCTAGTCCCTGACAGACACCATCAGCTCCACCATTCTTTATGGGAAGGACAGTCACGCTGCAGTCACTAAAACAATGGCCCTGGAGCTTCTCCTCTCCCCCTCTCACATCCTCTCTTCCTCCTTTCTGTCTTTGACTTTTTCTTTCTTTGCTTCCTACTTTCTTCTGATACAAAGGTTGCTAGAAGGCCTAGTGTCTAGTGTGTTTGTGGTAATTCGGAACAAACCCAGGGAAACATGGCCACTCATGATGATGTGGATCGCAAAACTTCAACTACAGAACAATCTTCTTTGGCAAATCGTGATTGAATTCTGATTGTGTCAAATGAAGCATAGTTTTCACAGAGAGAATATTATTCACATTGTGAGGTTAGAGGCTCATCATTGCTTTACACCTGTGCAGAGCCTCTGGTCCAAAATGTTTCAACCTGAGCACAAAAATTGAGTCCCCTGGGGTTTGACTGGGACCAAATGACACCTAATTTCTGGCGTTTGTGAAAGGTCCCGTGGTCAGGCCATACTTGCGGCCAGCTGCTCACAGAGAATCAGTAAGCAGGAGGGAGGGAGGAGGAGAGAGCCAAAGAGCAAAAGAAAGAGACAGCAAAAGAGACAGCAAAAGAGAGAGTGAAAGAGAGAGAGAGAAAATGCAAGAAACTGGCATCTGTGCCTGCCTGACACCAGACAGGAGTAAAGGAAGGTTAAGGTAATGTGGATAAGGGGGGGAGAACATAATGGTATTCTGGTGTTTTCATTTGTGGTGACGAGGCGGGGCTGATTTGTATTCACACACTGCAGGTAGAGAGAGACACAGAAGATGGGCAGAGATGGGGCCTGATGACCTGTCACTCTGTGTGTGTGTGTGTGTGTGTGTGTGTGTGTGTGTGTGTGTGTGTGTGTGTGTGTGTGTGTGTGTGTGTGTGTGTGTGTGTGTGTGTGTGTGTGTGTGTGTGTGTGTGTGTGTGTGTGTGTGTGTGTGTGTGTGTGTGTGTGTGTGTGTGTGTGTGTGGACGTGTTTAACTATACTTGTGGGGACCAGACAAACAAACAACATTTTGACCAACTGGGGACACTTTGTTAGTCCCCACAAGGTGCTATTTCTAGGGGGTTTAGGGATAATGTTAGAATTAATGTAAGGTTAGAATTAGTTTTAGGCTTAGGGTTATGAGTTAGGGTTAGGTTTTCGGGTTAAGGTTAGGGTTAAGGTTAGGGTAGGAGTACGGGTTAAGGTTAGGGATTAGGGTACTTTTTGTATACTTCGCATTTAGAAACATCAAATGTTCTGTTTTTTCCCCATAGCCTCCCCTTCTCTCAATTATGGATCTTTTTTGTCTGCCCAATGCAATCGCGAAGTAGTCAAGACTGTCGATTAAGGGTTTGGCTCCTGAGCTCCAAAGCTTTATTAAAATATCAAGTTTGAGAGGAGTAAAACAGTGAAACTCAGACATAGAAGTTATCTGTAACTTGTAAAAAATAGCTTGTTTTCTGTTTCATATGTTCAAAACCCAAGTCCTCCCTTAGGCCTACTTTAACGAAAGCTGGTTCAACAACAACGTGTCTTTTTTATCCTGGAAATTTTATGATATTATTACATGTTACATTATTTATTTTGTATCACATTTTTTAACAGATTGCTTGTTTTTCGTTAAATTTGATTACAGCCAAAGTTATTAGAATGATTCACCTTCCTGGTTTTATGGTAACAACGTCCGTGGCGCGCTTGCAATGCAACTTCTGCCGATGTGTAAATGTGATCTGATCTGTAAAATGGTTCCGATTATATAACAGTGAGTGGACAATCTCCCTTTCTCTTTATATTGGATCTTTGTCCAGCTATTGTGAAAAGATTGGATGTGCGTAAAACTCTCCAAAGTTGTTTTAATATTATATGCCCACGGGGGAAAATGATGGTGCCTGTAAGTGTGGCATAGCCTATTTAAAACCAGCAGTGGCAAAAGTATCCAATTTTAATACTTGAGTAAAAGCAAAGATACCTCAATAGAAAATTACACAAGTACAAGTGAAAGTCACTCAGTAAAATACAACTTTAGTTAAAGTATAGAAGTATTTGGTTTTAAATATACTTAAGTAAGTAAATGTAATTGCTAAAATATAATTAAGTATCAAAAGTAAAAATCATTTCACATTCCTTACATTAAGCAAACCATACGGCATCATTTTCTTGTTTTTTAAATAATATCACATCCCACTCTTAACAAAAACACTTTAATCATTTTTTATATTTAAGGACAACGCATCGGAGGGACACTTCACACACACACACACAGTGTATTTACAGTAAATTTGACAGTAAATGACATCACAAAATAACAACCAAACCGACAGCAGTGTTCTTTTAGGTCACCTCTGCCCATTCTCCACGTTCTATGTTAAAATTATTGTTCCAGTATGTTAGAGTTCTGGCGGGAAAATGTCAAAGGCACATTTCTTGGGTGAATTAGGAGAGGGAGATAGCTGAATGTTCTGTCCTTGATTTAAAACAGGGTGTGAGCTGTCAACCCCCCACCAGTTCCCTTCTCTCCCCACCCCCCCCCCCCGCCCCCGCGGGTGCGAGGGAGTCTGGTTGAAGTTAATTATTGCAAAGCTGATCTGACCTATTCAGCCTAATCCTCCCAGGACAGTCATGACAGTTTAGATTAGAATTAGATTATTTGTTCCTTTTTAGGCCTTATCAATAATTAATTTAATCTTGCTTATTGACCATGTTTGACATGTCCATGCTCAGCCATAATGTAATTTACAGGAGGCCTAGCCCATATATCAGTGTAAATGCTATTGAAGCCATGCAACTACTTAGAACAATGTGGACACAAATGGGTTTAAGTTAGCATATGTAGCAATGATAGGTCTACATTTTGTTATTTGTTTCTGTAATCCATTTAGAAAACTATAGTTTACTAACATTGGAATTGGAATTGATTCCAAGGCAATAGATAAAAGACCGTAAATACACAAACTGAAGCAACCATGGAGAACGTTCTGATTGGTCAGTCAGGGGCCAAGCCTCGACACACATAACTTGTACTTGTTTATTCATCAAAACCCAGCCCTTTCGCACCAGGGCATGCGCCAATAACTGTGATAGTGAAAATAGCAAAAATATTTCTGACACACCATTGAACTACCGCCTGGCTGCTACCGCCTGGCTTAGATTTAACATTGTGTTAGGTTTGTTAAAATAGAGCCCATAGTGACCTATTTGTGGGTGAATTGAAGGTGTGGAGTTATTATAGTGAGTTAGTGGGCTAGAATAATAGCCTCCAGTATGTATGCTGCAGTAGTTTATGTGTCGGGGGGCTAGGGTCAGTTTGTTATATCTGGAGTACTTCTCCTGTCTTATCCGGTGTCCTGTGTGAATTTAAGTATGCTCTTTCTAATTCTCTCTTTCTTTCTCTCTCTCGGAGGACCTGAGCCCTAGGACCATGCCTCAGGACTACCTGGCATGATGACTCCTTGCTGTCCCCAGTCCACCTGGCCGTGCTGCTGCTCCAGTTTCAACTGTTCTGCCTGCGGCTATGGAACCCTGACCTGTTCACCGGATGTGCTACCTGTGCCAGGACTGCTGTTTTCAACTCTCTAGCGACCGCAGGAGCGGTAGAGACAATCTTAATGATCGGCTATGAAAAGCCAACTGACATTTACTCCTGAGATGCTGACTTGCTGCACCCTCGACAACTACTGTGATTATTATTATTTGACCATGCTGGTCATTTATGAAAATTTGAACATCTTGGCCATGTTCTGTTATAATCTCCATCCGCCAGTCCGCCAGAAGAGGACTGGCCACCCCTCATAGCCTGGTTCCTCTCTAGGTTTCTTCCTAGGTTTTGGCCTTTCTAGGGAGTTTTTCCAAGCCACCGTGCTTCTTCACCTGCATTGCTTGCTGTTTGGGGTTTTAGGCTGGGTTTCTGTATAGCACTTTGAGACATCAGCTGATGTAAGAAGGGCTATATAAATAAAATTGATTTGATTTGGTAGCGCGTATTATAGCATCATAAGCCATATAAGCTCCCAAAATGTTTTAGTTTGAACATTCTGAAAATTCTGTGGCAGTGATTTCAGTTTAAAATGTTGAATTCAGAATTCCATGATTTCAATTAATTTGTTTATGAAGTATGAATGGTAGCGAAAAGCTGTGTTGAAGCAATCTACAGTGCCTTGCAAAAGTATTCATCCCCTTGGCATTTTTCCTATTTTGTTGCATTACAACCTGGAATTAAAATGGATTTTTGGGGGTTTGTATCATTTGATTTACACAACATGCCTACCACTTTGAAGATGCTAAATATTTGTTATTGTGAAACAGACAAGAAATAAGACAAAAAAATGGAAATCTTCAGCGTGCATAACTATTCACCCCCCCAAAGTCAAGTGTGGACCAGAGCTAGACCAGAGCTAGTGCAGACCAGAACTAGCTCGCTACTAGCTATGCCCTGGACCAGAGCTGAACCAGAGCTTGTGCAGATCAGAGCTAGTTAGCTACTAGCTACGCCCTGGACCAGAGCAAGACAAGAGCTTACTAGCTACACCCTGGACCAGAGCTGGACCAGAGCTAGATCACAGCTAGGCCAGAGTGAGCTAGCTAAGAGCTACGCCCTGGACAAGAGCAAGACCAGTGCTAAGGTCCAGGGCGAAGCTAGTAGCTAGCTCTGGCATTAGCTCTGGTCTAGCTCTCGTCTCCACTAACTATCTCTGGTCCAGGACATAGCTAGTGGCTAGCTAGTAGTAGTCTGACTAGCTCTGGTAAGTCGTCATTGTAAATAAGAATTTGTTCCTAACTGACTTGCGTAGTTAAATAAAAGTTATATATATATTTATTTTTTTAAAGCTATGGTCCAGCTCTGGTCCAGGGTTTACTTACTAGTAGTAGTAATTTCCTACAGAAGATGTTGGTGCTTTTATGCACATTTAAAACGGTTATTGTTCAAAAAGCACAAATAGTAACAATCTTTTAGTGAGCAATGTAAGTTAAGTCGGTCTGTACATATCAATGTTGGTTTGGTGTTTTGTAGCTTTAAAGAGGCAAGCCACAGTTGAATCTATAACAAAGCAGTTCCCCACCTCTGTTTTGGTAAAAAGCGGAGGGATGGGCCTGGGTGGGCCAGAAAGCACACATACTATACGTCTTACAATGTGTACAGGATACAAATCAAATCAAACTTTATTTGTCACATGCGCCGAATACAAAAAGTATAGACCTTACCTGTCACACCCTGGCCTTAGTTATCTTTGTTTTCTTTATTATTTTAGTTAGGTCAGGGTGTGACATGGGGGATGTATGTGTTTTTTATTGTCTAGGTGTTTTTGTATGTTTATGGGGCAGTGTTCAGTCTAGGTGTATGTATGTCTATGGTTGATTAGATTGGTTCTCAATTAGAGACAGCTGTCTATCGTTGTCTCTGATTGGGAACTATATTTAGGCAGCCATATTCATTAGGAAGTTCGTGGGTGATTGTCTATGTCTAAGTTGCCTGTGTCTGCACTTATTGTTTGTATAGCTTTACGTTCGTCGGTTTATTGTTTTGTATAGTTTGTCAGTGTTCTTCGTTTCATTTTCGTCTTCAATAAAAGGAAGATGTATTGTTATCACGCTGCGCCTTGGTCCTCCTCTCTTCCACAATACGACGATCGTGACATTACCGTGAAATGCTTACTTACAAGCCCTTAACCAACAGTGTAGTTCAAAAAGAGTTAAGAAAATATTTACAAAAATAATAATAGTAAAAAATTAAAATTGTAAAAAGTAACACAATAACATAACATTAGCAGGGGCCTCCCGAGTGGCGCAGAGGTCTAATGCACTAGAGATTCTGGGTTAGAGTCCAGGCTCTGTCACTGTGACCGAGAGACCCATGGGGCGGTGCACAATTGGCCCAGCGTCGTCCGGGTTAGGGGCGGGTTTAGCCAGCAGGGATGTCCTTGTCCCATTGCACACTAGCGACTCCTATGGCGGGCCGGGCACAGTGCACGCTGACACGGTCGCCAGGTGTACAATGTGGCTGGCTTCTGGGTTAAGTGGGAATTGTGTCAAGAACCGATGTGGCTGGCTTTGTTGGGTTGTGTTTCGGAGGACGCACGGCTCTCGACATTCGCCTCTCCCGAGTCCGCTCGGGAGTTGCAGCGATGAGGCAAGACTGTAACTAACAATTGGATGCCACGAAATTGTGGAGAAAACAGGGAATAAAAAAAAAATTAAAATAACTATAACGAGGCTATACACAGGGGTTACCGGTACCAAGTCAGTGAGCGGGGGTACAGGTTAGTTGGGGTAATTTGTACATGTAGGCAGGGGTGACATGACTATGCATAGATAATAAACAGCGAGTAGCACCAAAGTACAAAACAAATAGAGGGGAGGGGGGTTGAATGTAATAGTGCGGTGGCCATTTGATTCATTGTTCAGCAGTCTTATGGCTTGGGGGTAGAAGCTGTTAAGGAGCCTTTGGTCCTAGATTTGCCGCTCCGGTACCACTTGCCGTGCGGTAGCAGAGGAAACAGTCTATGACTTGGGTGACTGGAGACTCTGACAATATTATGGGCTTTCCTCTGACACCGCCTATTATATAGGTCCTGGATTGCAGGAAGCTTGGCCCCAGTACATGTACTGGGCTTACGCACTACCCACTGTAGCGCCTTCCAGTCAGATGCCGAGCAGTTGCTTTTTGAGAACTTTTTGAGGATCTGGGGACCAATGCCAAATCTTTTCAGTCTCCTGAGGGGGAAAAGGTTTTGTCGTGCCCTCTTTACGACTGTCTTGGTGTGTTTGGACCACGATAGTTCATTGGACACCAAGGAACTTGAAACTCGACCCGCTCCACTACAGCCCCATTGATGTTAATGGGGGCCTGTTCAGCCTGCCTTTCCCTGTAGTCCATGATCAGCTCCTTTGTCTTGCTCACATTGGGGGAGAGGTTGTTGTTCTGGCACCACACTGCCAGTTCTCTGACCTCCTCCCTATAGGCTATCTCATCTTTGTCGGTGATCAGGCCTACCAATGTTGCATCGTCAGCAAACTTAATGATGGTGTCAGTCGTGTTTGGCCATGCAGTCGTGGGTGAACAGGGAGTACAGGGGGAGACTTAGTACACACCTGAGGGGACCCAGTGTTGAGGATCAGCATGGCAGATGTGTTGTTGCCTACCCTTACCACCTGAGGGCGGCCCGTCAGGAAGTCCAAGATCCAGTTGCAGATGGAGGTATTTAGTCCCAGGGTCCGTAGCTTAGTGATGAGCTTTGTGGGCACTATGATGTTGAACGCTGAGCTGTAGTCAATGAACAGCACTCTCACATAGGAGTTCCTTTTGTCCAGGTGGGAAAGGGCAGTGTGGAGTGCGATTGAGATTGCGTCATCTGTGGATCTGTTGGGGCGGTATGCAAATTGGAGTGGGTCTAGTTAGCTCGTCTGGTAGTTCAAAAAGTATAAAAAATATAAAAAATGTGTATACAGGTAACCTATTCCAGACCGGTCTGCACGTTTTAAAATTTGAATGGTGTTTCTAGCTTGAAGACTAGTTACGGTGTGAAAAGTATAATTAGTTTCAACGTTTTTTCAAGCACACTGACCAGTCTCAGTCTGGAAGTTTTAAAGTTGTTTTGGTGTTGGTAGCTTTTACGGTTTTGGCGCTACATGGTCCAGCGGAAAGGCGACTAAGAATAAGTATGAACAGTTGTGCATGGTTTTTAGCAAGCACATGTAACCCTCTCACCAAAGACTGATAGATCAGCATAGGAATAATAGTGAAAAGGACATCTCAGTAAATTAACTTGAATGATATTGACTCACCGGGAGGAAAACGAGAGGGACATTAATAGTAGATATGTAAAGGCATAGATAACTGTTTTCAAAATGTTCTCTCGTGCAATCAGAAGGAATACACCCACACATGGAATATAATTTGACTTGAATGTATTAATAAACTAGAAAATAATATATATCCTGAATATCCTGAAGAAAATCTGGTGTGCTTGCTACACTTTAAGTGTTTTTCATGGTAATTAAAAAGGTTGTAGTGGTAGTGACGGTAGTACTACTGGTAGTAGTAGTAGTAGTAGTAGTACTAGTAGTTTCTGCAATAGTAATGGTATTGGTAGTGACTGTGCTTTATTATTTGAGTCAGTCTGTAAGCCCTGGACCTGAGCTAGATGGAAGATTAGAAGATGGCGCCGACAGACTATGGCAGCTCTGCTTCCAGCTTTGCAATTTTTGTGTTGTGTTTTTCTTACATTATTAGCACAGAACGCTTTTTGGGTTATTACATACAGCCGAAAATAACTTTGGGATGTCAGAGCGGCGGTAACTCACCAGAATTACGACTAGAAATATGATTTTCCAGAACTGGATCCTTTGGTCATACACCCCAAGAAGTCAACTGAACTTATTCCAGAGGCTGCTCCAAAACGGCATCGGAGGAGAAGAGGTATATATCTCCGGATATACAGTCCCCTTCCATACAGCCAGCTGGGTTCCCAGTATATTGACAGAAATAAAGAACTCTCCAGGCAGAAGAAACGCGGAGGTGCATGTTTCATGATTAACTACTCATGGTGTGATTGTGATAAACTCCTTTTGTTCACCTGCCCTAGAGTACCTCACAATCAAATGCCGACCGTATTACCTCACAAGATAATCCTCTTCGATTATAGTCACATCCGTGTATATTACCCCTCAAGCTGATAACAAGACGGCCTTCAAAGAACTTCACTGGACTTTATGCAAACTGGAAACCACATATCCTGAGACCAAATTTATTGCAGCTGGGGATTTTAACAAAGCAGATTTGAGGAAAATTAAACCGTTCTATCAACACATTGACTGCAGTACTCGCACTGCTAAAACACTCGACCACTGCTACTCAAACTTCTGGGATGCCGACAAGGCCCTCCCCCACCCTCCATTCGGCAAATCTGATCATGACTCCATTTTGCTCCTCCCTTCCTATAGGCAGAAACTCAAACAGGACGTGCCCGTGCTAAGGACTATTCAATGCAGGTCTGACATATCGGAATTCACGCTCCAAGATTGTTTTGCTTACGCGAACTGGAATACGTTCGGGGTAGCCTCCGAGAATAACATTTACGAATATACTGATACGGTGACTGAGTTTATCATGAAGTGTATAGGAGATGTTGTACCCACTGTGAATATTAAAACCTACCTTAACCAGAAACCGTAGATAGATGGCAGCATTCGCGCAAAACTGAATGCGCGAACCACCGCATTTAACCATGGCAAATTGACTGGGAATATGGCAGAATACAAACACTGTAGTTATTCCCTATAAGGCAATCAAGAAGGCAAAACGTCAGTATAGAGACAAAGTGGAGTCGCAATTCAACGGCTCATACACAAAATGTATGTGGCAGGGTCTACAGACAATCACGGACCACAAAAGGAAAACCAGCCAGGTCGCGGACATCGACATCTTGCTTCCGGACAAGCTAAACACCTTCTTCGCCCGCTTTGAGGATAACACAGTGCCACCAACACGGCCTGTTACCAAAGACTGTGGGCTCTCCTTCTCTGTAGCCGACATGAGTAAGTAATTCCCTCGCAAGGCTGCCGGCCCAGATGGCATCCCTAGCCATGTCCTCAGACCATGGGCAGACCAGCTGGCTGGTGTGTTTACAGACATATTCAATCAATCCCTATCTCAATCTGCTGTCCCCAATTGCTTCAAGATGGCCACCATTGTTCCTGTTCCCAAGAAAGCTAACGTAACTGAACTAAATGACTATCGCCCTATTACTACTCTCCCTTCCAGGATGGCGACAAGGATCTCCCCCGCCCTACCTTTCGGCAAATCAGATCGCGACTCCATTCTGCTCCTCCCTTCCTATAGGCAGGAACTCAAACAGGTAGTATCCGTGATAAAATCTATTCAACGCTGGTCTGATCTATCAGAATCCATGCTTCAAGATTGTTTTGATCACGCTGACTGGGAAATGTTCCGGGTTGCCTCTGAGAATAACATTGACGTATACAGTCGTGGCCAAAAGATTTGAGAATGACACAAATATAGATTTTCACAAAGTTTGCTGCATCAGTGTCTTTAGATATTTTTGTCAGATGTTACTATGGAATACTGAAGTATAATTATAAGCATTTCATAAGTGTCAAAGGCTTTTTACAATTACATGAAGTTGATGCAAAGAGTCAATATTTGCAGTGTTGACCCTTCTTTTTCAAGACATCTGCAATCCGCCCTGGCATGCTGTCAATGAAATTCTGGGCCACCTCCTGACTGATGGCAGCCCATTCTTGCATAATCAATGCTTGGAGTTTGTCAGAATTTGTGAGTTTTTGTTCGTCCACCCGCCTCTTGAGGATTGACCACAAGTTCTCAATGGGATTAAGGTCTGGGGAGTTTCCTGGCTATGGACCCAAAATATCAATGTTTTGTTCCCCGAGCCACTTAGTTATCACTTTTGCCTTATGGCAAGGTGCTCCATCATGCTGGAAAAGGCATTGTGCGTCACCAAACTGTTCCTGGATGGTTGGGAGAAGTTGCTCTCTGAGAATGTGTTGGTACCATTCTTTATTCATGGCTGTGTTCTTAGGCAAAAGTGTGAGTGAGCCCACTCCCTTGGCTGAGAAGCAACCCCACACATGAATGGTCTAAGGATGCTTTACTGTTGGCATGACACAGGACTGATGGTAGCGCTCACCTTGTCTTCTCCTGACAAGCTTTTTTCCGGATGCCCCAAACAATCGGAAAGGGGATTCATCAGAGAAAATGACTTTACCCCAGTCCTCAGCAGTCCAATTCCTGTACCTTTTGCAGAATATCAGTCTGTCCCTGATGTTTTTCCTGGAGAGAAGTGGCTTCTTCGCTGCCCTTCTTGACACCAGGCCATCCTCCAAAAGTCTTCACCTCACTGTGCATGCAGATGCACTCACATGTGCCTGCTCCCATTCCTGAGCAAGCTCTGTACTGGTGGTGCCCCGATCCCACAGCTGAATCAACTTTTGGAGACGGTCCTGGAGCTTGCTGGACTTTCTTTGGTTCCCTGAAGCCTTCTTCACAACAATTGAACCGCTCTCCTTGAAGTTCTTGGTGATCCGATAAATGGTTGATTTAGGTGCAATCTTACAGGCAGCAATATCCTTGCCTGTGAAGCCCTTTTTGTGCAAAGCAATGATGGCGGAACGTGTTTCCTTGCAGGTAACCGTGGTTGACAGAGGAAGACAAATGATTCCAAGCACCACCCTCCTTTTGAAGCTTCCAGTCTGTTATTCAAACTCAATCAGCATGACAGAGTGATCTCCAGCCTTGTCCTCGTCAACACTCAAACCTGTGTTAACGAGAGAATCACTGACATGATGTTAGCTGGTCCTTTTGTGGCAGGGCTGAAATGCAGTGGAAATGTTTTTATGGGATTCAGTTCATTTGCATGACAAAGAGGGGCTTTGCAATTAATTGCAATTCATCTGATCACTCTTTATAACATTCTGGAGTATGTGCAAATTGCCATCATACAAACTGAGGCAGCAGACTATGTGAAAATTAATATTTGTGTCATTCTCAAAATTTTTGGCCACGGCTGTACATGGACAAGGTGACTGAGTTCATCAGGAAGTGTATAGGGGATGTTGTTCCCACTGTGGCTATTAAAACATACCCTAACCAAAACCGTGGACAGATTTCACTATTAGCGCAAAACTGAAAGCGCGAACCATCGCAAGGTGACTGGAATAAGGTTTAATACAAACAGTGCAGTTATGCCCTCTGTAAGGCAATGAAAGTTGATTTGATGCAGAAACAAAGTGGAGTCGCAATTCAACGGCTCAAACACGAGACGTATGTGGCAGGGACTCCGGACAATCATGGATTACAAAGGGAAATCCAGCCACGTCACCGACGTTTTGTTCCCAGACAAGCTAAACACCTTCTTCACCCACTTTGAAGATAACACAGTGCCATCAACGCGGCCTTCTCCCAAGGACTTTGGGCTCTCGTTCTCCGTGGCCGACGTGAGAGAGACATTTAAGCATGTTAACACTAGCAAGGCTGCCGACCCAGACAGCATGCGCAGACCAGATGGCTGGAGTGTTTAGGGACATATTCAATCTCTCCCTATCCTAGTCTGCTGTCCCCACTTGCTTAAAGATGTCCACCATTGTTCCTGTAACCATGAAAGCAAAGGTAACTGAACTAAATAACTATCGCCCTGAAGCATTCACTTCTGTTGTCATGAAGTTCTTTGAGGGGCTAGTTAAGGATCATATCACCTCCACTTTACATGACACCCTAGACCCCCTTCAATTTGCATACCGCTCCCAATAGATCCACAGACGATGCAATCACCATCACACTGCACACTGCCCTATTCCATCTGGACAAGAGGAATACCTACAGTGTCTTCGGAAAGTATTCAGACCCCTTGAATTTGTTCACACTTTGTTACGTTACAGCCTTATTCTAAAATTAATTTAATGGTTTTTCCCCCTCATCAATCTACACACAATATCCCATAATAACAAAGCAAAAACAGTTTTTTAGACATTTTTGGTAATTTATTAAAACAAAAAAACTGAAATATCACATTTACTTAAGTCTTCAGACCCTTCACTCAGTACTTTGCTGAAGCACCTTTAGCAGCAAATTCAGCATTAAGTCTTCTTGGGTATAACGCTACAAGCTTGGCACACCTGTATTTGGGGAGATTCTCCCATTCTTCTATGCAGATCATCTCAAGGTCTGTCAGATTGGATGGGGAGCAATGCTGCACAGCTATTTTCAGGTCTCTCCAGAGATGTTCGATCGGGTTCAAGTCCGGGCTCTGGCTGGGCCACTCAAGGACATTCAGAGATTTGTCCCGAAGCCACTCCTGCGTTGTCTTGGCTGTGTGTTTAGGCTCGTTGTCCTGTTGGAAGGTGAACCTTCGCCTCAGTCTGAGGTCCTGAGTGCTCTAGAAGGTTATCATCAAGTATCTCCCTGTACTTTGCTTATCTTTGCATCGATTCTGTCAAGTTGCCCAGTCCCTGCCGCTGAAAACATGCCACCACCATACTTGATGGTGCCAAGTTTTCTCCAGACATGATGCTTGGCATTCAGGCCAAAGAGTTCAATCTTGGTTTCATCAGATCAAAGAACTTGTTTCTCATGGTCTTAGAGTCTTTAGGTGCATTTTGGCAAACTCCAAGTGGGCTGTCATTTGCCTTTTACACTAGAGTGGCTTCCGTCTGGCCTCTCTACCATAAAGGCCTGATTGGTGGAATGCTGCAAGGATGATTGTCGTTCTGGAAGGTTCTCCCGTCTCCACAGAGGAACTCTAGAGCTCAGTCAGTGACCATCGAGTTCTTGGTCACCTCCCTGACCAAGGCCCTTCTCCCCCTATTGCTCAGTTTGGCCGGACACCCAGCTCTAGGAAGAGTCTTTTATTATTATTATTATTATATATATATTTTTTTAATTCAATTATTTATTACAAAAAACATAAGGAAGGGGTAACATTAAAGTATTAGATGAAGGACAAACATGAAGGACAAACAATACAGCATCAGGACACTATCAAACATGTATCAGTCTTTTCGCAACAGAGCCATCCTTATGTGTGAGGGTGCGTGTGCACGATAGTCATATAAAATATATGTCATAGTTTCCTTTTTCATGATCAGAATCTTGTGAAACCCGAATCCTCCAAGATCCACCCACAGTTCCCCAATAGCTGTCCCTCAACCTTTTGAGACCCCTCCCACAGACCCCCCCGGAAAAAATAAAATAAAATAAATTCCATTCCCCACCCCCAAGAAAAAAAACAGCATTAGTTGTAAAAACACTGCCACCTAGTGTCATTCAAATGTACTTTTATTACGTTTTATTTTGACTTTTTTTCCCCTTTATCTTTTGACCATCATTCTCTCAGCAACTCCACTCCCACCTGTCTCCAATTCCACATACCAACCCTCAGCTTCCCTCTTCTTTCCAAACTTCTTTCATTTAAGAATGATGGAGGCCACTGTGTTCTTGGGGACCTTCAATGCTGCAGACATTTTTTGGTACCCTTCCCCAGAACTGTGCCTCTACACAATCCTGTCTCGGAACTCTACGGACAATTCCTTCGACCTCATGGCTTGGTTTTTGCTCTGACATGCACTGTCAACTGTGGGACCTTATCTAGACAGGTGTGTGCCTTTCCAAATTATGTCCAGTCAATTGAATTTACCACAGCTGGAAACCAATCAAGTTGTAGAAACATCTCTAGGATAATTAATGGAAACAGGATGCTCCTGAGCTCAATTTCGAGTCTCATATCAAAGGGTCTGAATACTTATGTAAACAAGTTATTTCATTTTTATTTGTAAGAAATTTGCTAAAATTTCAAAAACCTGTTTTCACTTTGTCATGATGGAGTATTGTCTGTAGGTTGATGAGGATTCTTTTTTAAAATCAATTTCAGAAAAAGACTAACGTCATAAAATGTGGAAAAAGTCAAAGGGTCTGAATACTTTCCGAATGCACTGTACTTCAGTCTAAGACTGCCATCATTGCTATCGTTTGTGGTAACATCAAAATGAGGGGTGTTGTACAAAACAAAGTATTCAGCGATTGGATCATCTCTAACCAATCAGAGTAGCAAAGCCAATGATGAATTTTCAAACCTCCGCTTTACCCACGTGTATTCAGGCTCTGACCCTGAAGAATGCACAGTGATGTCGAAACATTGGTGGTTTACCCAATCAATTACTGGGAGCTTGTATCTAGAGTGTGTGACTCTCTTTATTTATTTTATAGCCTACAGTTTACACACCATTAGTCATTACCTCTACCAACTTTTGGGGGTGTGCACCAGCTCATGCTTTTTATTAGACTGGCTCTGGCCCAACCCATTGGTTCTGGGACCAATCAGAACATTTAGAAAGTTTTTCCATTCTAGAGATCGTTGTGGAGGTACTCATGTCCAGACTCATTGAAGAAACTAAGGAAGAAACTAAAGTCTGTGGCCGTGACGTTTGGCCGGAGCAAGGAGTTCAGATAGCCAGGCCAACTGATCAGTGGTAGTCTGGATGTTTGAAGGATGTTTTGGTGTTGGTAGCTTTTACAGTTTTGGCAGTAGAGGTTCCAGAATAATAATAATGTTATGAACAGTTTCTAAAGTTGTGCTTTGCTTTTTAAGGCAGCCACATCTTTTTTTTATTCAGATATACCCTCTGTCAAAGGGCACAGGGTTACCTGTCAGGTTGAATGAGAGGTGGAGACAGGACTCAAAGACAGGATGAAGCAGTGCATTTGATTATCTCCTTAAAACCAACTCTTCTCATTGAAAACGGCATATGTGACTGATATTAGCAAGTAGGTTTATTTTGGTCATAAAGTCAGAATTCTGTGAGATTTGAGTACAAGGCCTACTTGAGGTTTGGGCTTTGATTTCAACAATACTCACTTGCCTACTAATACGGGATAAACAGCTGTGCTCTATCCAAGCATACTGCAGAACACACAGACAGTGAGACAGACCTGCCCAGCAGCACAGCAGATCGGACTTTGTTTACTTAAAACAACATATCGCACATTTTATTACTTGAGAAATATTGCACCAAACACCTTTGTTAGATGTAAAATTGTGTGACTAAACCCTTCTTAAATTATCTTAGATTAATTCAGACTATTTTGAAGAAGTGATACTGGCTTTGTTCCTATAAACCCCTTTCTGTGTTTGCAAACATTGCTGCACGAGGGCAAAGCGCAGAATTGGTGGCAGAACAAGAGGAGTTTTATAGAAAAAAAAGCCTCTATTTACATGTTGCATATGAGTCCATTTCACGCTACTTTTGGATTATAATTGGATTGTAACGCTCGCATGATTTTCATACCTAATATAATGTTTGTGTCGTCATTGCAAATTTACTGCATTATACTTAAAAAAACACTTACATTTCAACCAGTAAAATGCCTCTTTGGCTAGCTTTTGCTACAGCCTACATGAGCGTTAGCATTTGAGCTAACAACTGCTGCATCCAAAATAGTTATTTTGCAAAGATCACAATCAAATATAATCTTAGCGACTGTTAAAGCAAGAATCAAAATGTCCTTTTAAGCATATGAAAACCCCAAAAACGTCAATCTAGGCTATGTTGAAAGGGTGCAGATGGTGATGGCTTTCTTACTGCAGCCAGGAGTCGCTCGCATCTGTGCATGACGTCGGTGTTTCATGTACTGGAATGGGGTTATTGGTGTCTCCTGGGGGACAAACATCAGTAACTGTCACATTAAACCACACCAACCACACAAGATTGAAATCAAATTCTTAATGAGCAACAGAAAAACACGCAGTATTGGTGTGTTCAGTCGCTCTTTAATGATGACTGCACAGGTCACAAAGAACCTCAGGTATAACTGAACCTTCCAACACCTCTATTTATTTAGGGCAGACAAACAGGCACTGAAAGGGCACTGAAAACGGGACTTAAAGTCAAAGTCAACTTTAAGTTTTGAGTTTACCATGATGTAATTCCTAAGATAATTTATAGAAAACATATCATTTCTATCTGTAATCAACTCCTAACATGTATCGTGGGAAGAAGACAGAATGAAATAGCCTATGTGGAAACGGTTGCGTAATCTGGAAGATGTTTTTGTCTTCTCTGTGTATCTCTAAGCTGCCCTGGGGTAGGTCTTTTATGACTAACCTGGGAGATTACACCCTTTGAATCACATAACGCTTACCCACAATGCAGAAGGGCATTGCCCTTGCTCTGCTCCACGGATCCCCCTTTTGAAGTGCTCTAATCCCTGGCAGCGGGTAACGAGTTAAAGGCGGCGCTGACCTCACTCTCAACTCTCCAAACTATTGTCAGAGAGACGTCAGAGACCCTCATCCACAACATCAGGCCCAGAATAGCTAAGTATGGCCCGCTGGAAAAAATACTGTGAAGCTGATACAACAGAGTTGACTATGAACCAAGAAGAAAATATGGGGAGAAAAATTCACACCAACTGCAAGGTTGTTTGTAGCTCAATTGGTAGAGCATGGCACTTGCAACGCCAGGGTAGTGGGTTCAAATGCTGGGACCACCAGTATGGAAAATGCATGCGTGCATGACTGTAACTTGTTGTTGATAAAAGTGTCTGCTATGGCTTTATTTTAAGACTATTCAACTTCTGTGCATATGATGTTTGATATGTCTTATTCTCTTCTGACTGAACAAAAAGGCAACAGAAAAGACTTAGTGTTTCACAATACAGTGAGAACAGCCATTTTATAAACATGTAAAACTTGGCATGACATTTATCCAA
Organism: Salvelinus fontinalis; assembly: GCF_029448725.1. Taxonomy (NCBI): domain Eukaryota; kingdom Metazoa; phylum Chordata; class Actinopteri; order Salmoniformes; family Salmonidae; genus Salvelinus; species Salvelinus fontinalis. The sequence continues at coordinate 18,709,463 of NC_074682.1, forward strand.
AAGCAAGGAACACTAAGGACCAGTATTAGTGGGATGACGGAGGTTGTGGCAGGAGGCAGGAGAAGACAGGAGAACCTGCTAAAGTGAACAGCCAGCCCCAGAGAGACGGATTCTTTAGCTGAGAGCGATTAGTACTAGACCAATAGAAGACATTGTGTCTCTTTCCTCATGGCTTTAAAGCCCAAAAATGTAGGGAGTCTGTTGCCTCGCTGGGAAAACAGCTAAGTCAATAACCAGTAATGAGATCTTATTTACCCAGCTGGTGGTGAAATGTTAAGACGCCCAGGGACCCAAAGTCATCCAACTGGGCTTGAGGCCCACAGCTAAAACCACATTCTAACCCTGTGCATATTTGTCTGTGAAATTTTCACACAATTACGTAAACAAGCATGCTGTATTGTTCTTTTGGACTGTGACGCAAAGAGAGAGAGAGCGATAGAGGGGAGAGGGGGGAGATAGAGAGAGGGAGAGAGAGAGGTTGGAGAGAAAGAAATCAAGAAAAAATAAGCTGGGAGACATGCTATTTCTCCCAGGAAGTCTGGGTGACTGACAGGTACCTTGTACGGGGCTGAGAGGGCTCTGTGGGCTCCGAGCAGGGTCTTGATGCTTTCATAAGTGACAAAGAACGCAGCAGCTGACACCAAGCAGAACCATCAGAGTTTAGGGTCCATTTGTCAACCTGCATACAGCAATTAATGGAGGGGGGGGTGGGGGGGGGGGGGGGGGGGGGTGGGTGGGGGGGGGGTGGGGGGGGGGGGGGAGTGAAGAGTGAGAAACAGTGAAGGAAAAGGGGGGTAGGGTAGGGCTGGCAATTGCCAAGGACCTCATGAAACGATATTATCACAAAACTTATGTGCCAATTCGATATGTATTGGGATTCTCACGATTCTATATGTATTGGGATTCCATACTGTGATTTTATTGCAAATCGATGTTCTAAACATATTACTGCTGCAGAGGGACAAGGGAGAGCCCTGAGAAAATGAGTTTTGATCAGTCATGGAAATAAAAGTGCAAAAAAAATAATTGCCTCCCTATTTAAGGAGGAGATGGAGTACAAACTATGAAGGAAAAATACTGGAATTTCGGTGCAGGCATATCAAACTAGTGCAGAAATAATATTGCGATATTGTCAAAACAATAGTGAGTGAGTAGGTAGAGTGGGTAGAATGAGAGAAAAGTGCTTACTTCATTAAGGCAGCAGTGTAAACATCACAACCCATTTTGAACGGAGAATGCAGGTCTCATTGTAGCCCTTTCAAATGATGCCCACCTGACCCAGATTGCGATTTATAATGGACTGTTTTTGGATTCCGTAAACCACAACAGTAATTCCCCTTTAATTCCCAATTAAATAGCCAGCATCAGCTGCGCAAACGAGGTTTGTGATGGTGGTGAATGAGGAGTGTTCAAACCTCAGTTCCGAAGCTTCTTGACTACGTTTTTTTTTTTTTTGTATTTAAAAGTGAGCTTTGTAGCCTTGTCTCAGGTTTAACCAGGATTGGATCCACTCATTTTTTCCTTTGGACTACACATCTCAGTTGGTCTCCGCTGTTTCGTTGTGGCCTTTCTCAGCAGGAGATCTGTTGGCGGATTGGATTGCCTGACAGACCACAACTTTTTTTGCATATGGTATTTCATTTGTTTGAGTGTGATTTATGCCGTGCTGATTTGTGGTCAGTTGTAGTTAAAGACTACTGAGATTTGATACTCTTTTTATGATTGTGTGGTTAAAGAGTTTGATATTGTGAGTGTATGATTGAGACTGGGTTTATGCTACACTCCTTTACCGGGCTGGACTCTTAGGCCCGACGTACAGAAGTTTTCTTGAGGAACCAAAGCTCATTGTTTGATTTATGTGTGTGATCATTTATGTTGGTAATACAACCCACACAAAAGAACAGTTGTTTTGAAGTTATTGTCAATGTTATAAAGGTTTCTGAAAAGTGTATTTCTATACTGACTTTCTTAACTGAGTCCTTTGTATTGGTGTTGACTTGATGGACCAGACAGGACTCATTCCCTCAAACAAAAAGGAGAAATCAATATTTTCTCTGGTAGGCACAACCTACCTGGCACCCCTACAAGCAATAACCTCAAGTCAAAACTGTTACAATGCGCTGAGCAGCTGGCAAGTCCTGTGTGACTCAGTTGGTAGAGCATGGCACTTACAACTCCAGGGTTGTGGGTTTGATTCTCATGGGGGACCAGTACGAACAAATATGAAAATGTTTTACTCACTACTGTAAGTCAATTGTACTTTATTTAACTAGGCAAGCCAGTTAAGAACAAATTGGTATTTTACAATGACTGCCTACCCCAGCCAAATAACACTGGGACAATTGTGCACTGCCCTATGGGACTCACAATTAAAGCCTGGAATTGAACCAGGGTCTGTAGTGACACCTCTAGCACTGAAGTACAGTGCCTTAGACTGCTGCGCCACTCGGGAGCCTGCGTGGTCAAGCTGGATAAGTGCATCTGTTTAAATGACTAAAATGAATGTGTCTTGAAAACCACTCCCTGACCCAGTCTGTAATACATGCATGTTTCAAGCAGACCACCATAGTCCCTGTGCCCAAGAACGTTAAGGTAACCCATCTAAATGACTATCGCCCGTAGCACTCACATTTGTAGTCATGAAATGCTTTGATAGGCTGGTCATGGCTCACATCATCACCATCATCATCCTAGACACACTGGACTCACCCATTAACATACCACAACAGATCCACAGATGATGCAATCTCTATTGCACTCCACACTGCCCTCTCCCTCCTGGACAAAAGGAACATCTATGTGAGAATGCTTTTCATTGACTACAGCTCAGTAATCAATACCATAGTGCCCTCCAACCTCATCACTAAGTTCAGGATCCTGGGACTGAACACCTTCCACTGCAACTGACTCTTGGACTTCCTGTCGGTCTGCTCCCAAAAACACCTTCTACCCCCAAGCCATGAGACTGCTGATGAATAGTTATTTAAATAGTTAAACACAGACCTTTTTTTTCACAAACTTTTTGACTCATCTCATATGTGGTTGCTACTTTTTTAGCTATCCTGTTGCCTAGTCAATTTATCCCTAGTTATTATGTACATACTGTATCTACCTCAATGAACTTACCCCTGCACATCGACTCAATACTTGTACCCAGTGTATATAGTAAAGTTATTGTTACTCATTGTATTTATTACTCATGTTATTTTCTATTATTTCTCAAATTCTTGACGGGCTAACTGTTGTCTTCAAAGTGTGCACAGTTCCTAAGTAATTTCAATGCACTTTTAGGACTGTCAAGTCTACTCCCACTCCCCCTCCAGGTGAATCTGATGAGGCGATGGTGCGAGTAACGATGGTGACAGGTGTGCATAATAATGAGTAGCCTGGTGACCTCGAGCGCCGGAGAGGGAGTATACCTGACAGTAACCTCTCCCTGATGTGCGGCTCCAGGCGCAGGACTCCGATCAGAGGGATGGTCCTGGGGGCCGGTCGCTTCTGCTGAGGCGCAGGAACCCCGGTTGCGACACCCGGACCCGACATCACCTACCCTAATAAATAAACAGTCCCTGATGCTTCCCTTTGGTCAGGAGTTATTCTGTAACGTGTATGCTGGGAGTCGGGAAGCAAGTTTAGGGAGCGTAGTTAATAAATACATTAACATAGAACAAAACAAGAAACACGGATAGCGTACAGCCATGAACACTGGTTCTTTCTCTAGGCTTTATTGTTTCTGTTCCAAAGGTTTGTGACGTGTGTGTATATATAGGAAAGGTAATCAGGCAGGTGATGGAGTCTGGTGAGGTGCTGGTGCACGTAACGATGGTGACAGGTGTGCGTAATAATGAGCAGCCTGTTGACCTCGAGCGCCGGAGAGGGAGTATACGTGACATGTATTTGTCATGTTATTTCATTACCAGATCATGTTGTGAATAAGCCCACTAGGCTATGTAATTTGTCATTATCTCCAGAATACTTAATAGGAGTAGCATTGGGTGTTGTGCAATGGTTCATCCAAAACAATTGTGCACAGTACACTCCGAGTCCAATCCGAGGCACAGAAACATATGAAAACATTAACTCAGTACCTTAGTGATTTCTCTGTTATATCTAACGAGACCCTGCTATAAATCAAGCAGACAACAACAGATGATCAACGTCAATTCACCAGGGATATTACATCCAAAGTGGATCCAGGCACAACTGTCTTCAGGCTACACGAATGAGACACCAAAATATTCTTGACATTCCTCTCAAATACCTTTTTTCCAGAATTTGGGCTGTTGCATGGCATGCACTATCACAACAGCTGTTCGTCACTTGACTGTCATTTGGAAAATTCCTTCCTGGATCCGATGTGTGAAAATATCATGGCATAATTTATCAGCTGGACACCAAATCAAATGCTCATCCAACAAGTATTATGCATAGTTATTGAAGAACCACATTAATGACAGTATCGATTTAGGTTTTAAGTATCAAAGTAAGCTGACTCTTTCGGTTAGAAGCATTCTATTTTGCAATCACATACATCACTTGGGTTTTGTGTGCCCATTAACTGTTTTTACCCCATAACATAAGGACTGTCCAACAGCTATTATGCATGATATAATGTCATACCATTATATAACATTTATCAAAGGCATTACTTCATGTTGTTACTGTGGAACCGAGAGCATTGATACTAATTGAGTACTGTGCCTGCAGATGAATGTTCTATGTTAACTTTAGTTTGATTGAGTCATGTAAAACTTCTCTGTTCCGAGTATCATTATTACTGTTTGTGTAGTAGTAAGACAATGGCTAGATCCAGGATTCTTACAGGGTTCAAGTTCAATGTCTAATTTAAATGAATAATGCTTAATGTATGATAAAATGAAAACTTACACTGCCATAAATGCAAGGACAGAAAAGTAATGTTTCATGTCAAACAAATTTGGACAAATCCATCAAGATACCAACTATGATAAAGGGTTAAACATAGGTTTTACATCTACTCGTGAATTTTATTGAATATAGCTATGATCCTCCTTACACTGTAAATGCACGGAATGAGCAGCAGTACAGGGGAATCCATGACAGACCCCTTTCCTTTTTCCACATTTTGTTATGTTACAGCCTTATCAAAATACACACAATACCCCATAATGGCAAAGTGTAAACAGGTTTTTAGAAATGTTTGCAAATGTATTAAAGATAAAAAATAACTTATTTACGCAAGTATTCAGAACCTTTGATATGAGACTTGAAATTGAGCTCAGGTTTATCCTGTTTCCATGTATGATCCTTGAGATGTTTTTACAACTTGATTGGAGTCCACCTGTGGTAAATTCAATTGATTGGACATGATTTGGAAAGGCACACACCTGATATATACGGTCCCACAGTTGACAGTGCATGTCAGAGCAAAAACCAAGCCATGAGGTTGACGGAATTGTCCGTAGAGCTCCAGGACAGGATTTTGTCGAGACACAGATCTGGGGAAGGGTACCAAAACATTTCTGCAGCATTGAAGGTCCCCAAGAACACATTGGCCTCCATGATTCTTTGGAACAACCAAGATTCTTCCTGGAGCTGGCCGCCTGGCCAAACTGCGCAATCGTGGGAGAAGGGCCTTGGTCAGGGAGGTGACCAAAAACCCGATGGTAACTATAACAGAGCTCTATAGTTCCTCTGCGGAGATGGGAGAACCTTCCAGAATGACAACCATCTCTGCAGCACTCCACCAATCAGGCCTTTATGCTAGTGGTCAGACGGGAGCCACTCGCCAGTACAAGGCAATGACAGCCCGCTTGGAGTTTGCCAAAAGGCACCTAAAGGACTCTTAGACCATAACTAACAAGATTTTCTGGTCTGATGAAACCAAGATTGAACTCTTTGGTCTGACTGCCAAGCTTCACGTCTGAAGGAAACTTGGCACAATCCCTACGGCAAAGCATGGTGATGGCAGCATCATGCTGTGGGGATGTTGTTCAGTGGCAGGGACTGGGAGACTAGTCAGGATTGAGAGAATGATGAACGGAGCAATGTACTGAGAGATCCTTGATGAAAACCTGCTCCAGAGCACTCAGGACCTCAGACTAGGGTGAAGGTTTCACCTTCCAACAGGACAACGACCCTAAGCACACAGCCAAGACAATTCAGGAGTGGCTTCTCTGGGGAGACCTGAAAATAGCTGTGCAGCGACGCTCCCCATTCAACCTGACAGAGCTTGAGAGGATCTTCAGAGAATAATGGGAGAAACTCCCCAAATACAGGTGTGCCAAGCTTGTAGCGTCATACACAAGAAAACTAGAGGTTGTAATTGCTGCCAAAGGTGCTTCAACAAATTCCTGAGTAAAGGGTCTGAACTTGCATAAATGTGATATTTCAGTATTTTTCTATACATTTGCAAAATTTTCTAAAAACCCGTTTTAGCTTTCTCATTAAGGGGTATTGTGTATAAATTGAATATATTTTTTTAATTTAATCCATTTTAAAATGAGGCTGTACAGTCGTGTCCAAAAGTTTTGAATGACACAAATATAAATTCACAATGTTTGCTGCTTCAGTGTCTTTAGATATTTTTGTCAGATATTACTATGGAATACTGAAGTATAATTACAAGCATTTTATAAGTGTCAAAGGCTTTTATTGACAATTACATGAAGTTGAAGCAGAGAGTCAATAGTTGCAGTTTTGACCCTTCTTTTTCAAGACCTCTGCAATCCACACTGGCATGCTGTCAATTAACCTGTTTGGGCTGCAGGGGCAGTATTTCAAACGGCCTCGTACTCAATTCTTGCTCGTACAATATGCATATTATTATTACTATTGGATAGAAAACACTCTCTAGTTTCTAAAACCGTTTGAATTATATCTGTGAGTAAAACAGAACTCCCTTTGCAGCAAACTTCCTGACAGGAAGGGGAAAATCTGAAATCGATGCTCTCTTCTAGGGGCTGCCTATTAAAGTCCTTGATATTTATTCGTTTAGATGCACTTCATACGTCTTCCACTAGATGTCAACAAGGAGTGAAAGAAGAAATGGAGTGTGTAACTTGATCTGGGCTCGTATAATAGCTCTTTGTATGACGTGTCGCCAGTTTCCTGTTTTCTGGAGAGCGCGTCAAGGGACCTGGATTTGCCTTCTGATAAGCTGTCGTTATGGACGACTAATATCTCCGGCTTTGATTTTATTTGATACATGTGACAATATCATCGTAAAGTATGTTTTTTCAATATAGTTTAATCAGATTATTGAAATGTTTTCGGGCGTTTTGCCGTGTTCCGTTCTCTTTCGTTTGTTGACATGGAGAGCTTCGCGCCACTTGGCAAGTGTGCTTGCTAAATCGAGAGGGAAAAAGGTCGTTCTAAATCCAAACAACGATTGTTCCCGACAAAGGACCCCTTGTACAACATTCTGATGAAAGATCAGCAAAAGTAGGACCCATTTTATGATGCTATTTCATATATCTGTCGAACATGTTGTGCTAATCGTTTGTGCCCAGCTTTTGGGTACTCTCTCGCTATACCTAAGCTGGATGTCGTAATGAAGTTATTTTTAGAATTCTAACACGGCGATTGCATTAAGAACTAGTGTATCTGTCATTTCCTATACAACATGTATTTTTTTGTTATGTTTATGAATAGCTATTTGGTCAGAATATGTGTGTCAGAAAGTGTCAGAAATATATCCGGACGTTGTGGGAAAAAGATGCTACGTTAGCACAATGTATAACCACTGATTTCAGCTCTAAATATGCACATTTTCGAACAAAACATAAGTGTATGTATAACCTGATGTTATAGGACTGTCATCTGATGAAGCTTATCAAGGTTAGTCAAAAATTATATATCTTTTGCTTGTTTGTTACGATCGCTAACTTTTGCTACTGGGGAATGGCTTGTGTTTCTGGCTATTGTGGTAAGCTAATATAACGCTATATTGTGTTTTCTCTGTAAAACACTTAAGAAATCGGAAATATTGGCTGGAATCACAAGATGCCTGCCTTTCATTTGCTGTACACTATGTGTTTTTCAGAAATGTTTTATGATGAGTATTTAGGTATTTGACGTTGGTGTCTGTAATTATTCTGTCTGCTTTCGGTGCAATTTCTGATTGTAGCTGCAATGTAAACTATTATTTATACCTGAAATATGCAAATTTTTCTAACAAAACATAGATTTATTGAATAACATGTTATAAGACTGTCATCTGATGAAGTTTGTTGGTTGGTTCTTGGTTAGTTAGGTTGGCTTTGTGCATGCGACCTGTGCTGTGAAAAATGTCTGTCCTTTTTTGTATTTGGTGGTGAGCTAACATAAATATACGTGCTGTTTTCGCTGTAAAACATTTTAAAAATCGGACATGTTGGCTGGATTCACAAGATGTGTACCTTTCATTTGCTGTATTGGACTTGTTAATGTGTGAAAGTTAAATATTTATAAAAAATATATTTTGAATTTCGCGCCCTGCACTTGAAGTGGCTGTTGTCATATTGTGGCCGGCCTCGGGCTTGCAGCCAGAAGAAGTTAACTTCTGGGCCACATCCTGACTGATGGCAGCCCATTCTTGCATAATCAATGCTTGGCGTTTGTCAGAATTTGTGGGGTTTTGTTTGTCCACCCGCCTCTTGAGGATTGACCACAAGTTCTCAATGGGATTAATTAAGGTCTGGGGAGTTTCCTGGCCATGGACCCAAAATATCAATGTTTTGTTCCCCAAGCCACTTAGTTATCACTTTTTCCTTATGGCAAGGTGCTCCATCATGCTGGAAAAGGCATTGTACATCACCAAACTGTTCCTGGATGGTTGGGAGAAGTTGCTCTCTGAGAATGTGTTGGTACCATTCTTTATTCATGGCTGTGTTCTTAGGCAAAATTGTGATTGAGCCCACTCCTTTGGCTGAGAAGCAACCCCACTCATGAATGGTCTAAGGATGCTTTACTGTTGGCATGACACAGGACTGATGGTAGCGCTCACCTTGTCTTCTCCGAACAAGCTTTTTTCCGGATGCCCCAAACAATCGGAAAGGGGATTCATCAGAGAAAATGACTTTACTCCAGTCCTCAGCAGTCCAATTCCTGTACCTTTTGCAGAATATCAGTCTGTCCCTGATGTTTTTCCTGGAGAAAAGTGGCATCTTTGCTGCCCTTCTTGACACCAGGCCATCCTCCAAAAGTCTTCACTTCACTGTGCATGCAGATGCACTCACACGTGCCTGCTCCCATTCCTGAGCAAGCTCTGTACTGGTGGTGCCCCGATCCCACAGCTGAATCAACTTTAGGAGACGGTCCTGGCGCTTGCTGGACTTTCTTTGGTTCCCTGAAGCCTTCTTCACAACAATTGAACCGCTCTCCTTGAAGTTCTTGGTGATCTGATAAATGGTTGATTTAGGTGCAATCTTACAGGCAGCAATATCCTTGCCTGTGAAGCCCTTTTTGTGCAAAGCAATGATGGCGGCACGTGTTTCCTTGCAGGTAACCGTGGTTGACAGAGGAAGACAAATGATCCCAAGCACCACCCTCCTTTTGAAGCTTCCAGTCTGTTGTTCAAATTCAATCAGCATGACAGAGTGATCTCCAGCCTTGTCCTCGTCAACACTCAAACCTGTGTTAACGAGAGAATCACTGACATGATGTCAGCTGGTCCTTTTGTGGCAGGGCTGAAATGCAGTGGAAATGTTTTTATTGGATTCAGTTCATTTGCATGACAAAGAGGGACTTTGCAATTAATTGCAATTCATCTGATCACTCTTTATAATATTCTGGAGTATGTGCAAATTGCCATCATACAAACTGAGGCAGCAGACGATGTGAAAATTAATATTTGTGTCATTCTCAAAACTTTTGGCCACGACTGTAATGTAACAAAATAAGGAAAAAGTGAAGTGGTCTGAATACTTTCTGAATGCACTGTATTTATTTTTCAATGTAGCCCTCTCCATCTCAGCCAATTCCGTATAGGGTTAAATAATTTAGATAGGCCTATTTCTGCATCTCAATCGCAAGTTTGTTACGCGCTTTCATTATATTATTCAAATGATTTAATCAATCAACTGTATGGGCAAACATTTGCTATTTGTACAGGGAAAAGGCTGACAATTAAATGTTTAAAAAAAAAAAGTTTTTATTTATTGTAGCAGTTATTTGAACAAATTACACTTGAAACATTAATAAACTTTCCCATCAGACGCTCTCCATGCTGGGTAAGCTATTATAGTTTGTCAACAGGTAGCCTATGTCTGTGGTGTCTTATTGGTGCCATAAACTCATAATGAGTGACTCATCATTGGGGAAAGAGCCGATGGCAGCTGATGGGACCCCTGCATAGACGCCCCGGAAACTCCCAACCTTTGCGAAGCCCTGCTGGCTCTGCATTCCGTGTCCAGGGGGAAGAAGGTTAGGTCCACACATCCAGCACAGCCCCCCACCTAGCATGTAGGGAGAGACACACAATCATCAGGCAACTCTAAAGCACTGCATAGACCCACACCTAGCAGAGCGAGATGATACACAGAGACAAAAACTCATCTGCTAAACTCAAATCGCACTCATAGAAAAATCCAAATACATGTGCAATGTGCACATACACACGAGTGCACGCACTCACACACACACCACACTGAGTCTCTTATCTCTGTGTGACTAAAGGGGTACTCTGACAGCACAGTGATAATGAATTCAACAAAAAGCCATCGATTCAGCTCCCATACTGAGCCATCAACATGATAAAAGTCCTTGAAAAGTTGGATACCTCAGTTTAAGTTTCACCCCATTTGGATATCATTAGGAGTGAGACCATTCTGAATCTGTTTCATGATGCTGGTACCAACTCAAATAATGCTGGTTGAGCAATAAGCTCTCTGTAAACATTTGCAAAGTGCAGAGCAGTCATCCCATGTCAATTCAATAAGGAGACCATTCTCTCAGAATTATTTTATTTTATTTTTATTTCACCTTTATTTAACTAGGTAGGCAAGTTGAGAACAAGTTCTCATTTACAATTGCGACCTGGCCAAGATAAAGCAAAGCAGTACAACACATACAACAACACAGAGTTACACATGGAGTAAATCAAACATACAGTCAATAATACAGTAGAAAATTACGTCTATATACAATGTGAGCAAATTAAGTGAGATAAGGGAGGTAAAGGCAAAAAAAAGGGCATGGTGGCGAAGTAAATACAATATAGCAAGTAAAACACTGGAATGGTAGATTTGCAGTGGAAGAATGTGCAAAGTAGAGATATAAATAATGGGGTGCCTTGGAGCAAAATAAATAAATACAGTAGGGGGAGAGGTAGTTGTTTGGGCTAAATTATAGATGGGCTATGTACAGGTGCAGTAATATGTGAGCTGCTCTGACAGCTGGTGCTTAAAGCTAGTGAGGTAGATAAGTGTTTCCAGTTTCAGACATTTTTGTAGTTTGAATAATGCATACTGCCTGACCCTATTTTCTCCAGTGCAAAGTTTACACCTGTAACGGAAGTGATTTGGTGGACCACAGTCCCTGGATGAGTTTACCTTGCATTAGTTTCCCAGAGCAAATCCCTATACATTAGCTTAGCGGTCTAGCATAGCCTAGTCCTGTGGCTCGCAGACGACCCAAATTCTAACCCAAATAGTCAAAGCACACATTTAGGAGTACGATCTTGGGGCACTTTGTATTTGCTTGCTCATATACCTGTGTAGTAATAGGGTAAATACTCAGTTTACAACATTGTGTCAATATGTTGTTACATAACTGGCATTTCCCCTGTGAGAGAGTTCTTCACAACATCGCCTGAATCCTCTGCTCTCTGGTTTTGTTCCTGCTCAAGACAGGTCATGCCTAGATGTGTTTTGAAACTTTGCATTTTCCATTGAACATCCTGTTTCAGAGAATCTTGCAAATACAGTTTGGCGTTGGTCTTCCTCCATTTGAAGGGGCAGGTGAGCCAACCTCAGATGCATATCTTTCTGATGGGCCTCCACACTTTCACTTAGTTTGCGAACGGCATTCTCCTGCATTTGCAAACTGTTAATGGTGTGTCTCGATTGCTGTTCCATTTGTCCAGTGAGCTCAGAGACAACTCTCCCAGTCTGTCTGGGCAGGGTAACAGGAAGAGGTTGAGGGGAAGGTAATGGTGGAGCGGTTATAGGCGAGCCAGAAGCCTGGGGATAAGACACAGTGCTCTCCAACTCCATTACACAATCGAGTCCGTCCACAATGAAAGAATTCTGGTCATAATTTCCATTGGGCGTGTCCACATTGACACATTATGGGGTTCCAATAAAATACTTGCCTCAACAACTTTGCGTGTGTGGTGTATTCATGGGTGCTTTTCTCCATAGGTCCCTGTCCGGGTGCCAGTTCTGTAGTGGTGTTTTTAGAGAGGTAAAGATAAAGATTTTTGTTTGGGGCGCCAGGAGGTTAGCAGTGAACAGAGTAGGAGAGAGCTTCCAGACACACATCAGCAGAAGAGACTGCCTCGAGTGCCAGATAGCCAGTGGAGAGAGTGGATATGACACACCAAGTAAACACAAGTCACAGCACAGGGGTAAACCAACCAATATTTCTCATACAATAAAAATGATTAGAGCAACTCAGTGGCAACTTCATAGAGGCAACAGACGATAAATAACTCAGTTATCATTAGATGATTTGCAAATGTCTGTGTTCCTCCACAGAGTGAGTTGGGTACATTAGTTTGTGTGTGTGTGTGTCCTCCAAAACATAAAAGCCATTTAAATGTCCCAAAGCCAATACACAATACATCAATTCAGTTCCAAAAAGAGAATAAAATAATGAGCAATATGTGACCGACCACTTATTTTTGGTCTTGTTACAAAATTTGAAATTGTGTTTTTTACATTGGATAAAAGTACTGACTCGGAGCTTCAAAAATATATACAATGCACTGCAGTTGAGGAACAATGGGAAAGTAATGCTGCTTTGAAAGATAAACTTGTAACCTCACTTTTGAGAAAATGCCCCTGGAATGTGTGGTGCACCTACTGAATCTCTTCTTTGTTCACAACTATTCGACATCGTTCACACCGTCTTAAGCCTTAGCCCCACCCATCTCTTTAGAGATTCACGTGAGACCATGTGCCATGTGCCAAACATTGTGATTGTAGCTGAGCTTTCGATCCGTTGACCTTCATCAGAGCATCTTAAAGTGGTGAAAGTAGAAGCCACAATTAAGAAAAACTCCAGGTAAAATACACTTTATTTAGTCCTTGGTCTAAATCCTAATCTGACTTTGGTGCAGATCATGTTGTTTTTCACATTACTGTCTCTGGTAAACACACATTATATATATCAAATCAAAGTTTATTTGTTACATGCACAGGATTTCTGCATCTCATTCATGTGTTTGTTACTTGCTTTCATTGTATTATTCAAATTATTGAATCAATCAACTGTATGGGCAAACAGGCTATTCATATAGGGAAAAGGCTGAGAAATGTTTTTTATAAATGTTTTTATTTATTGTAGCAGTTATTTGAACAAATTACACGTGAAACATTAATAAACTTGCCCATCAGATGCTCTCCATGCTGGGTAAGCTATTATGGTTCGTCAACAGGTAGCCTATGTCTGTGGTGCCAGAGACTCATAATGAGTGACTCATTATTGGAGAAAGAGACGATTGCAGCGGATGGGACCCCTGCATAGATGCAGGGGTCCCATCCGAAGGTGTAAATGGAAAGTGAAATGATTACTTGCAAGTAGCCTTGCGCGAGTCTTGGCTTGTGTGACCCAGAGTGGCTCATAGGGCAGGATCCTACCTCCTGTTTCTGTAGCGCGAGGCAGCTTATAATCACTAGTCTAGACATGTACACATGTTCATGAAATAAATAGATGGCCGTAATCACCCCCAGACAGACCTTTCTAACTTGATGGGTCATGTAAAAGAGAAGTTATAACCACCCCATATCCATGTCTATCTAAGTGTATGGGTCTCTACAGAAGTAGCAGCAACGTGTGTGTGGTGTGTGTGTGTGTGAGGATAGAGTCATGTGAATGTGCAGATAGGGAATCTATATTCAGAGAGCCAGTTTCTGTCCTGCCATTGCAAGGTATGTGAAGTCCATGCCTTCTTTGTTGCAAAACTTCTCAGTCCAAGTGGTGCTTGTACAGGCAGACCATCTTTGAGAGGAAGGACGTCAGCTTTGTGCAGCAGCTGAAACTTGTCCGCTCCTTGGCGATGACAACACCAGGCTGTAAAACAGGAAAATAGACAAAACATTTAAAAGACATTACAACCTTGCATAACATCAATTCACCTTCCAAGTTCAGATAATAAGAATAATCCCATACAATGCAATATTCACCTGAAGTGCTGGTACTGCTTGATCTGTGGCAGAGGCCTGAAGTACGGAGCTAGGTGTTATTGCCTCCATAGCTTTCCATCACCACCATATCATCCTCCAGTCCAACCAGCTGTGGGATTCTGACCCCTGTCACAGTGCTGTCCTTCACCACACCAGCAATCTCTGTTCCCTCTGGTCTTTCTGAAGAGTTGCTTGATCAGCCCGAAGCACCAATCAGGGGCAAACTTGGTGTGGCCTGTGATCAGGAAGTGAAGGTCCCGACTGTGGTGGAGCCTGTGCATGGTCTTCCAGGCACAATACCAGAGCACAAACTTGTTCTTGTTTTGGCCACTGCAGTTGTCACAATTCAGGTCCACAGTTGTTTCCCCAACTCTGTAGATGGTAAAGAAATGGTGCATGTAGTGGATGACTGCTACCTTTGCTGAATGACATGCCTTCATCAATCAAGTAGTTGACTTGTTGTGGTATTCCTTCACAGCAGAGATCAAACAACCATACTTGTGAGGACTGGAGTGAAAACGTAGATGGGTCCTGGTTACATATGGTCAGAAGGATAGTGCACTTAACATTTTTATTTATTTAATCCAAAACATACAATATACTTGCAGTGAAGCCGCTCAAAAACTACATCACACCAGTCATCCAACAGACTCCCATTCAGAGGGACACACAGAAGTATCCAGGGTCAATGCCCTGCTCAAGGGCATGTCGACAGATCTCCTACAAGGCCAAAAATGGGGACCTGAACCCTCTAAGATCCCCCCCACAGTTCCCCAATAGCTGCCCCTCAACTATCCGAGACACCTCCCACAGTCCCCCCCCAAGAAAAAATAATAAATTCCATTCCCCACCCCCAAGAACCCCCCCAATGCACCAACAACCAAGACAATTAACTAAAGAGAATAAAGAAAAAGACAAAGGAAAACAAAACAACAATGCAAAAAACAAAAGACCTCAGGGACAACTAAAATCATAACAGCAAGGCCAACTGCATATGTTTGAGTGCATGTCTGGCACTATTTTCGTGTGTGTGTGTGTGTGTATTTGAACGAGAGTGTGTGTATATGCATATGTACAAACACCTGTGCGACATCAGCATCAGGTAAACTGGCATTAGCTGTAAAAACATTGCCCCTCAGTGTCATTCAAACGTACTTTTTATTACGTTTAATTTTGACTTTATTTGTTATACTTAGAATGACGGTCAATCTCCCGCCCAGCAACTCCACTCCCACTTGTCTCCTATTCCTCATCCCAACCCTCAGCTTCCCTCAGCCCATCCCACCTATCTCTGCTGGCCACCCTCTTCATATTCCTTCGCAACATACACTACTGTTCAAAAGTTTGGGGTCACTTAGAAATGTTTTTGAAAGAAAAGCAATTTTTTTGTCCATTAAAATAACATCAAATTGATCAGAAATACAGTGTAGACATTGTTAATGTTGTAAATGACTATTGTAGCTGGAAACGGCAGATTTTTTTTCATGGAATATCTACATAGACGTACAGAGGCCCATTATCAGCAACCATCTGTCACGATCATGTGGAGGATTGACGGACCAAAACGCAGCACTTGGAAAATAAGCCATCTTCTTTTATTATAAAGATGACGAAAAATAAACACGAAACACTTAATACAAATTAACAAAACAACAAATGATCGTGAAGCTAAATAACGATGTGCACACACTGGCT
The DNA here is from genome assembly GCF_029448725.1 of Salvelinus fontinalis. Lineage (NCBI taxonomy): Eukaryota > Metazoa > Chordata > Actinopteri > Salmoniformes > Salmonidae > Salvelinus > Salvelinus fontinalis. The sequence continues at coordinate 18,725,464 of NC_074682.1, forward strand.
ACAAACGTTCTGACATAGACAATTACTCACAACCAATGAGAGCCTATGGCTACCCTAAATAAGGCTCCCAATCAGAGACAACCGAAATCAGCTGTCTCTAATTGGGAACTCATTCAGGTAACCATAGACTCTCCTAGACAACTAAACATACATAGACAACGCTAGACATCTACACTCAACACAAACCCGTATACTACACCCCATAACCCCTTTACCATATAAACACCCAAAACTAACAAAACATAAACATTCCCCATGTCACACCCTGACCTAACTAAAATAATAAAGAAAACAAAGAATACTAAGGCCAGGGCGTGACACCATCACTCCTGTGTTCCAATGGCACGTTGTGTTCTCTAATCCAAGTTTATAACTTTAAAAGGCTAATTGATCAGTAGAAAACCCTTTTGCAATTATGTTAGCACTGCTGAAAACTGTTGTTCTGATTAAGGAAGCAATAAAACTGGCCTTCTTTAGACTAGTTGAGTATCTGAAGCATCCGCATTTGTGGGTTCAATTACAGGTTCAAACTGTCCAGAAACAAAGACCTTTCTGAATCTCGTCAGTCTATTCTTGTTCTGAGAAATGAACATGTGAGAAATTTCCAAGAAAGTGATGATCTCGTACAACGCTGTGCACTACTCCCTTCACAGAACAGCGCAAGCTAGCTCTAACCAGAATAGAAAGAGGAGTGTGAGGCCCCAGTGCACAACTGAGCAAGAGGACAAATATAAGAGTGTCTAGTTTGAGAAACAGACGCCTCACAAGTCCTCAACTGGCAACTTCATTAAATAGTACCCGCAAAACACCAGTCTCAGTGTCAACAGTAAAGAGGCGACTCCGGGATGTTGGCCTCTTCACCTCATGATGCCATCTATTTTGTGAAGCGCACCAGTCCCTCCTGCAGCAAAGCATCCCCACAACATGATGCTGCCACTCCTGTTCTTCACGGTTGGGATGGTGTTCTTCAGCTTGCAAGCCTCCCCCTTTTTCCTCCAAACATAACAATGGTCATTATGGTCAAACCGTTCGATTTTTGTTTCATCAGACCAGAGGACATTTCTCCAAAAAGTACGATCTTTGTCCCCATGTGCAGTTGCAAACCGTAGTCTGGCTTTTTTATGGCGGTTTTGGAGCAGTGGCTTCTTCCTTGCTGAGCGGCCTTTCAGGTTATGTTGATATAGGACTCGCTTTACTGTGGATATAGATACTTTTGTACCTGTTTCCTCCAGCATCTTCACAAGGTCCTTTGCAATTAGCCTATCAGAAGCTTCTAAAACCATGACATAATTTTCTGGAATTTTCCAAGCTGTATAAAGGCACAGTCAACTTCTGACCCACCGGAATTGTGATACAGTGTACAGACTATAAGGGAAATAGTCTGTAAACTGTTGGAAAAATTACTTGTGTCAAGCACAAAGTAGATGTCCTAACCGACTTGTCAAAACTATAGTTTGTTAAGACATTTGTGGAGTGGTTGCTAAACAAGTTAATGACTCCAACCTAAGTGTATGTAAACTTCCGACTTCAACTGTATTTTGTGAATTGAATACAAACTGTCTATTTCACTGTCAGCCCATTTTATATGTAAACAGCAGTGTAACGTTGTATTTTTTTAAAGATCCAATACCTAATATTGTACACATCATAATTAGGTTTTAGTCCAGAAAAGTTATCTAGATCTTCAATGAGATATTGCAGGTTTCTAGCTTGCGGACTTAATATAAAACTTGAGTCATCGGCATATATGGACACCTTTATTTTTAAGCCTTGGATTTCGAATCCTCTAATGTTGTTATTGGATCTGATTTTAATAGCTAGCATGTCGATGGCCATAACAAATAGATATAGTGACAGCGGACACCCTTGTTTAACTCCTATTGACAATTCAAAACTCTCAGGAGTATCAGGAATCAAGGTAAGACCCAAATGCAGACTGAGTGAAGTAACACTGTTTATTGTAACCACAAGGGCAGGCAAACGACAGGTCCAGGCAGACGGGTCGATAATCCAGAGCAGAGGCCAAGGTGCAGAACTGTAGGCAGGCTCAGGGTCAGGTCAGGCAGAGGTTGAAAATCCAGAGTTGGAGCAAAGGTATAAGACGGCAGGCAGGCCCAGAGTCAGAGACAGGCAGTGGTCAGGTGGGCAGGTACAGGGTCAGGACAGGCAAATGTCAAAAACCAAGAGGAGTGGAAAAAAGAGACTAGGGAATAACAGGAGCTGAGACAAAATGCTGGTAGGCTTGAATAAACCTGACGAACTGGCATCAGACAAAACACAGGTATAAATACACATGGGATAATGGGGAAGATGGGTGACACCTGAAGGGGAGTGGAGACCAGCACAGACCGGTGGAACAGATCAGTGTGTGACACTGAGAAGGAGCTGTTAATTACTCTTTTTCACCTGGGGTTGCTATACATTAGTTTTACCCATTTTTATAAGAGAATCACCGAAATTGAAAAAAATCCAGGCATTTATAAATAAAATTCAGTCTTTATCAAATGCCTTTTCAAAATCCGCTATAAATACCAGGCTTGGCTTCTTAGATGTTTCATGATGTTGTATTATTTCTAGTAGTTGTCGTATATTATATGTATCGTCCAATGTATCGTCCATGTAAAAAACCTGTCTGATCAGGATGAACAATACCTGGTAAAACCTTTTTAATTCTGAGTGCTATGCATTTCGCTAGTATTTTTGCATCATAACATTGAAGTGTAAGGGGCCTCCAGTTTTTTAGATAGACTGGGTCTTTATATTTGCCATCTGGGTCTTGTTTTAATAATAGTGAAATCAGACCTTCTTGCTGAGTACCTGACAGCGTACCATTTCTATAGGAGTAGTTAAAACAATCTAACAATGGCGCTTTTAGTATATCAAAAAAGCCTTTATATACCTCTACTGGTATGCCATCAAGCCCTGGGGTTTTTCCAGACTGAAAGGATTTAATAGCCTCAAAAAGTTCTTCCTCTGTGATTTGGTCTTCGCGCTTATCTTTCTGTACATTTTGTTAATTTTCCATTTTTTTATTATTTGGAAAGTATTCCTTACCGTAATCTTCATTCAGTGGGAGAGGATGAGACGGAAAAGAGATCACCTGCTTAAAATATTTATCCTCCTCTTTTATAATATAATTTGGAGAATCATAGACGACTCTGCCTTCAGTAACACGTTTCTGCAAATAATTTTTGTTAGCTGTCACGCCCTGACCTTAGAGATCCTTATTTATTCTCTATGTTTTGTTAGGTCAGGGTGTGACTCGGGTGGGAGAATCTATGTTTTCTATTTCTTTGTGTTGTTGGCTGAGTATGGTTCCCAATCAGAGGAGTGCTGTTACATTAGCGTTCCTGTGTTGGAGATTCAGGAAGAATTTATCATTTTTCTCCATATTCCATCTAGTTTGCTTTATTTTTGTAATTGATTACATTAGATCATTCTTGAATAAGTCCATCTAGTTATTTTTGTAATAGATTACATTAGATCATTCTTGAATAAGTTCCTCGAGTTCTTTTTTGTTTTTTCTCTAACTTATTTTGTATCTCTATAATATCGTTTTTATTGCTATCTACCTGTACTATTAGTTCATGTATTTCCCTTGTTAGTCTTGTATCTTTAGACAGAAACTGCTTTTTATTATTGATGAATATTGAATAGAATGACCTCTGAAAGTACACTAAATGTATCCCAAACAATAAGGGGATTTGCTGAATCTATATTATACTGGAAAAATTCAGTTATAAACTATTTTGTCTTAGTTAAAAATAAGTTGTCCTCCAGTAAACTTTGATTAAATTTCCAATATCCCCATCCACGTGGAAATTCTATAAGAGATATTTGGCCAATTAGATGATGATCCGATCGCATTCTGTCTCCTATTAAAACTTTTTTAACCTTTGACGTAAGAGTGAAAGAAAAAGTAGTCAAGACGAATAGCTTGATTAAGTTTCCTCCATGTATATCTCACTAGGTCGGTGTTTTTTAGTCTCTAAATATCCACTATTTCTAATGTGTCCATAATATTTGGAATTTCCTTAAGAGCACGGTGACAATAGTTTGTAGAGTGATTTCCTTTACGGTCCATTGAGGTACTTAACACTGTGTTTTTGTCTCCCACCACAATGATTTGACCATGTGTTGCCTGTAAGTTCAATACATTTGTATAAATATTTTCGAAGAAGTATGGATCATCGTGATTTGGACCATATAGATTAATTAGCCAAATCTCTTTTTAGTCCACTTTCATATTCAAAAAGATCCACCTTCCTTGCGAATCATTCCTGACTATTTGCACATTCAGATCTAAAGTTTTGTAACTTAATTTCATCACACCTTTTGAGTTCCTTTGTCCATGACAGAAAACGATTTCACCACCTCATTCCCTTTTCCACGTAACTTCATCTAAGGATGTAGAGTGAGTTTCCTGTAAACAGTATATGTTATATTCCTTTTAGCCATGTAAAGACCGATCTTCTTTTTTTATAATCTACTAAACCGTTACAATTATAACTGGCTGTACTTATTGCACCCCTTACCCTAACTAGATACTATTCTCAGTCTTAATTGACCATAATTAGTGCTTGTAAAGTTACTGCCATCAGACGTATTATGACGGTCAAAATTAGAGCTTTCTAATGTCTGATATTTAGAATTCAAGAAGTAGGATCCCTCCATCTTACAGGATTTTCAAACCTCACACCCAGACAAGCCGGGAAATGCGCAATGTGGCATATGTAGAGGGGGGGTACTGTCACATCTGCTCCTGCTACGCCCTCTGGTATTCATTCGGTGTCTTCTTGACCTGCAGTTACTCCCCCTGTACCTGTACACTCTCTCCCTCTCTGTGATTGTGTTTGGAGACAGAGGTGCTGGAGTCAGATCAGATCCCTACCAGCTGCAACTCGTTCCATAATCAAGACCTCAACAAATACTCAGTCGTGCCACTTCCACTCTGCCAGATCGTAATCTCTGCTCAGTCAGTTCATGATTCTAGCCATTTATGATTATTCAAGATCCTGTTACTCTGCTGTGGCTTTCCCTGCCTGACACCATTTATCCTCTCATTGCAGTTTACCGCTCTGGCTCCTGTCTCCTGTTCCACATCTCACCACCCAACTACCTTGCTCTGAATTTTACTAACCACCACTACCTTGGATTCCCCGCAGGACCTGTTTACCCTGTTCTACTCAGCCAACTCCAACCTCAGTCTCCACATCTGTTTTTTCTGCAACTCATCCAAGCTTCCCCGGATCTGCACTCCATATCTCCCTGTGTAACAATAAATATTTGTTCATTCATCCGTGTTTCCTCATCTGAGTCTGCTCTTGGGTTCCCCTGTGTTGCTCCGCGTAACAGTAGGTTCTAGCAATATTTGTTTTATTCCGTTGCCTGTGAGCCAAATGCCACAGATGTTAGAAAATTGAGACAAGATATTATGTGTGTAGTAAATCTGAGTAGGTTGATGTGTATGATATTGGATGTAATTTAGTGAGGGTGTGTACAATGTCTGTATAAGAGTAAGACTAATGTGTGATGTCCAAACAAATAATAACCCTGCCAATTTGCATGGATGAGTGTCGGTGTGTAACATGTAGTGCGTATAGCCTTAATATTCATGATGATAATTGTAATTCATATATCACCATCGTTGCATAACAATTACCTTTAACATCATTGAAAACACATCCCAGCATTTCCATAGCAATTGGCGTTTCACATGATCATGAAAGAGACCTTGCATTACTATAGAGACGGCTTCACAACAGTACAAATGTATCCCGTACAATGTGTTATTATTCCCCGAAGCCCCTATTCTGATATCTTCCCCTTGCTTGTTGTAAACTTATATAAACATGTAAACAAAGACAGAAAAGATAGACAAACAAATGAAATTATAGGACAGTTCTCGACAATAGAGAGGGAGAGAAGAGAGCGAAATCAAGTGTGTATGTATAAGTCCGTATGTGTAAGCGAGCATGTAATTGAGTACATGTGTGTTCATATCCAATACATAGTGTTCAGATATTTTTACAGTTCCCATACTTTCTTTTTTTCATAACCTGAAGTCCCTGTAAAATTTAGTACAGCCATGGTGTTATGGAGCTGTCTCGGAATAGCTGTCCATCTATAAAGAGTTTCTCCACAATGAGAAAGGCACGCTTACCCCTGCAAACAACAAGAAAGAACATAAGACAAATGAAAATTAATTGTTAAATCCCTGTCAGTCTGTCTTTACACAGGTCAGTGCAAGATGCATGCCTGCTTCCCATTTATGAAGGAGGAAATGTTGCTTAGCTGTTGAGCAAAATCAAAGCAGTAATGCATCCTGATGCATGCTACGCTACAGGACTGTTTTGCTAGCACAGACTGAAATATGTTCCGTGATTCATCCAATGGCATTGAGGAGTATACCATTTCAGTCACCGGCTTCATCAATAAGTGCATCAACGACGTCATCCCCACAGTGACCTGTACGTACATATCCCAACCAGAAGCCATGGATTACAGGCAACATCCACACTGAGCTAAAGGCTAGAGCTGCTGCTTTCAAGGAGAGGGACACTAATATGGCTTATAAGAAATCCCTCTATGCCCTCAGACAAACCATCAAACAGGCAATGCATCAATACAGGACTAAGATTGAATACTACTACACCAGCTCTGACGCTCGTCAATTTACATATATATATATATATATATATATATATATATATATATTTTTTTTTACATTTAACCTTTTTTTAACTAGGCAAGTCAGTTAACCTGTCTAGGATGAGTGTGCCGCTAGCGGCACTCCCCCCCCACCCCCACTGAAAAACCAGTGCCGCGAAATTCAAAAAAAATATTTTTTAAAAATATTTAACTTTCACACATTAAAGTCCAATACAGCTAATGAAAGACACAGATCTTGTGAATCCAGTCAACATGTCCGATTTTTAAAATGTTTTACAGGGAAGACACAATATGTAAAGATGTACATCTATTACCTAAAAACACATTAGCATAATCCACCATCTTTTATTTGTCCACCAACACCAGTAGCTATCACCAATTCGGCTAAACTAAGATATTTATAGCCCCTAACCAAGAAAAAAACTCATTAGATGACAGTCTGATAACATATTTATGGTATGGGATAGGTTTTGTTAGAAAAAAGTGCATATTTCAGGTAGATGGCATAGGTTACAATTGCACCCACCGTCACAAATGGAATAGAAAAACTACTTAGAGCAACGTGTTTACCTACTTACTAATCATCAAACATTTCGTAAAAATACACAGCATACACGAATCGAAAGACACAGATCCTGTGAATACAGACAATATTTCAGATTTTCTAAGTGTCTTACAGCGAAAACACAATAAATCGTTATATTAGCATAGCACATAGCACATAGCAGCCCAGCATTGATTCTAGCCAAAGTGGGCGATAACGTCAACATCGCCAAAAATATATTAATTTTTTCACTAACCTTCTCAGAATTCTTCAGATGACACTCCTGTAACATCATATTACACAATCCATATAGAGTTTGATCGAAAATGTTTATATTTAGCCACCAAAATCATGGTTAGACAATGTGAAATGTAGCTCAGCTGGTCAGAAAATGTCCTTGCGCCACTTAGACAGTGATCTACTCTTATACATAAATACTCATAAACGTGACTAAAAAATATAGGGTGGACAGGGATTGATAGACAATTTAATTCTTAATACAATTGCGGAATTACATTTTTTAATTTATCCTTACTTTTCAATACAGTTTGCGCCAAGCGAAGCTACGTCAAAAAACATGGCGTCCTAAGCCACTAAATTTTTTCGACAGAAACACGATTTATCATAATAAAAATGTCCTACTTTGAGCTGTTCTTCCATCAGTATCTTGGGCAAAGGATCCTTTCTTGGGAGTAATCGTCTTTTGGTGGAAAGCTGTCCTCTTGCCATGTGGAAATGCCAACTGCGTTCGGGATAAACTGAAAGCGTGCCCAGCTATTCACAGCGTTAAAGAAATAAATGTCCCAAAATCGCACTAAACGGATATAAATTGCTATAAAACGCTTTAAATTAACTACCTTATGATGTTTTTAACTCCTATAACGAGTAAAAACATGACCGGAAAAATATAACAGGCTAAACTAACGCTTGGAAAAATAGCAGGTCGATGTCCTCCACGCGCATTACGCAGCTGCAAAGGAGCTCCTACCTACAGGGTTTTTTTATTTATAGGGCCTGTAAACGCGCAATCGACCCCATTGAAATCGTCATCACGTAAAGGCATCCAGGGGAAGACGTAAGCAGTGTCCGTATAGTCATAGCAATAACAGTGCCCTTTTAACTGACTCCAGAACAGTGGCCAACATTTCTGAAATCTGACTCCATGTCAGGGAAATTGCTGTAGAATGGGCTCTGTTCCACTTAGAGACAAAATTTCAACTCCTATAGAAACTATAGACTATTTTCTATCCAATAATAATAATAATATGCATATTGTACGATCAAGGATTTTGTGGGAAGCCGTTTCAAAAATTACACGATTAGCATAAATAGTCTCAACAGCGCCCCCATCCTCAACAGGTTAAGAACAAATTCTTATTTACAATGACGGCCTACACCGGCCAAACCCAGACGATGCTGGGCCAATTGTGCGCAGCCCTTTGGGACTCCCATTCACAGCCGGTTGTGATATAGCCTGGATTCAAACCAGAGTGTCTTTAGTGATGCCTCTCGCACTGAGATGCAGTGTCTTAGACCGCTGCGCCACTCGCAGGGCTTGCAAACTATTACAGACTGCAAAGGGAAACCCATCCACGAGCTGCCCAGTGATGCAAGCCTACCAGAAGAGCTAAATGCCTTTTATACTTGCTTCAAAGCAAGCAACACTGAAGCATGCAGGAGAGCACCAGCTGTTCCCGGCGACTGTGTGATCATACTCTCCATAGCAGATGTGATTAAGACCTTTAAATAGGTCAACGTTCACAAGGCCATGGGGCCAGACATTACCAGAGCGTGTACACAGAGTATGCGATGACCAACTGGCAAGTGTCTTCACTGACATTTTAAACCTCTCCCTGACCGACTCTGTAATACCTACATGTTTCAAGTAGACCACCATAGTCCCTGTGCCCAAGAATGCGAAGGTAACCTTCCTAAATGACTACCGCCCGTAACACTCACATGGTATCCTTGACGTGCTTTGAAAGGCTGGTCATTGCTCACATCAACACGATCATACCGGAAACCCTAGACCCACTCCAATTTGCATACCGCCCCAACAAATCCACAGATGACGCAATCTCAATCGCACTCCACACTGCCCTTTCCCACCTGGACAAAAGGAACACCTATGTGAGAATGTTGTTCATTGACTACAGCTCAGTGTTCAACACCATAGTGCCCACAAAGTTCATCACTAGCTAAGTACCCTGGGACTAAACACCTCCCTCTGCAACTGGTTCCTGGACTTCCTGATGGACCGCCCCCAGGTGGTAAGGGTGGGCAACAAGATCTGCCACGCTGATCCTCTTCACCAGGGCCCCTCAGGGGTGCGTGCTTTGTCCCCTCCTGTACTCCCTACGACTGCGCGGCAACGCACAACTCCAACACCATCATTAAGTTTGCTGACGACACAACAGTGGTAGGTCTGATCATCGACAACGATGAGACAGCTTATAGGGAGGAGGTCAGAGAACTGGCAGTATGTTGCCAGGACAACCACCTCTCCCTCAATGTGATCAAGACAAAGGAGAAGCAAGACAACACCTTTTCCCCCTCAGGAGGTTTGGCATGGGTCCCCAGATCCTCAAAAAGTTATACAGCTGCATCATCGAGAGCATCCGACCATAAGGTGCTACAGAGGGTACTGCCTACGACCCAATACATCATTGGGGCCAAGCTTCCTGCCATCCAGGACCTCTATACCAGGCAGTTTCAAAAGAAGGCCCAAAAAATTGTCAAAGACTCCAGTCACCCAAGTCATAGACTTCTATCTGCTACCACACGGCAAGCGGTAACAGAGCGCGAAGTCTAGGTCCAAAAGGCTCCTTAACAGCTTCTACCCCAAGCCATGAGACTGCTGAACAATTAATCAAATGGCCACCTGTACTATTTACATTGACCCCCCCACTGCTGCTCTTTGATGTTAATTATCTATGCATAGTCACTTTACTACTACCTACATGTACAAATTGCCTCAACTAACCTGTACCCCCCGCACATTGACTCGGTACCGGTACCCCCTGTATATAGCCTCGTTATTGTTATGTAATTTTATTATGTTTATTATTTATTTAGTAAATATATTTCTTCAACTGCATTGTTGTTTAAGGGCTTGTAAGTAAGCATTTCACAGTAAGATCTACATCTGTATTTGGCACATGTGACAAATAACATTTGATTTGATATCTTTGCTTGCTGGCTCAGTAGGGGCCCCCAGAGACAACTGCAGGTCTTGACAGGTGGTCTTGCAGTCAGCAACCATCTTCTGGTAAACAGACCGCTCACTCTGAACAAGCAGGAGATGATGCTCTTGCTTCTTCAGCTTGGCTGATTTAACAGCTGCTGGCAGACTGGCATATCTGAAGACCTGATAGTTGTTTCTCTGGCACTGCCAGCACAGGTTTGTCCTGGGCTAAGTGCATGAGATGTGTTGCAGCAATTTTCTCCACATATTCCTATCCCAACTGCACGTTGCTCTGGAAATACACAAAGAATGTAAGATCAATAAAAAGTAGTGCCAATCATGTCATGGTAAAGGAAATGATCAAAAGTGTGCTGTTGACATACCAAGTCAACAACATACTTTTAGTGACGCCACACCACTGCTTTTGTCACATGAGCTGGCAGCAGCTTTCCACCAAAGTGTTTGTGTCCTGGGTGGTGTTCTATTAATATCATTTCATTAGCCTCTGCATACAGTGCATTCGGAGAGTATTCAGACCCCTTCACCTTTTCCACATTTTGTTACGTTATAGCCTTATTCTAAAATTGAAGCCACTCCTGCCTTGTCTTGGTTGTGTACTTAGGGTCGTTTTCTGTTGGAAGGTGAACCTTCGCCCCAGTCTGAGGTCCTGAGCGTTCTGGAGCAGGTTTTCATCAAGGAACTCTGTACTTTGCTCCGTTCATCTTTCCCTCATTCCTGACTAGTCTCCCAGTCCCTACCGCTGAAAAATATCCCCACAACATGATGCTGTCACCACCATGCTTGACTGTAGGGATGGTATCGGCCAGGTGATGAGCGGTGCCTGGTTTCCTCCAGACGTGACGCTTTGGCATTCAGGCCAAAGAGTTCAATATTGGTTTCATCAGACCAGAGAATATTGTTTCTCATGGTCTGAGAGTCCTTTAGGTGCCTTTTGGGAAACTCCAAATGGCCTGTCATGTGCCTTTTACACCTTTGGAAGGTGGTTCAAAACTTCTTCCATTTAAGATCACAATCCTGTCTCGGAGCTCTATCGACAATTCCTTCTCCCCGATTGCTTGGTTTTTGCTCTGACATGCACTGTCAACTGTGGGACCTTATCTAGACAGGGGTGTGCCTTTCCAAATCATGTCCAATCAATTAAATTTACCACAGGTGGACTCCAATCAAGTTGTAGAAACATCTCAAGGATAATTAATGGAAACAGGAGTCTCATTGCAAAGGGTCTGAATACTTATGGAAATAAGGTATTTCTGTTTTTAATTTGTAATAAATTTGCAAAAATGTCAAAAAAACTGTTTTTGCTTTGTCATTATGGCGTATTGTGTGTAGATTGGTGAGAAAAATACATAATTTAATACATTTTAGAATACAGCTGTAACGTAACAAAATGTGAAAGAAGGGAAGGGGTCTGAATACTTTCAGAATGCAGTGTAGTTGTTGATGACGTTCACAACTCGCTGCAAATCCTCATGCGTCAGGTGTAATCTGTGCTTAGTTGGGTCGGCTCTCTCTTCAATGGGAGGAATTAGACCATTCTCCTTATGTCTGGTGGAGGAGAGTAAAGCGTGTTCTGCTGATGCTGAAAAAAATATTCCAGATAAAAAGTATTTGGTCATTCATAGATGAGGCTTACCCAGACACACTGATGGGTCATGTGAAAGAGAGGCTATAACCATCCCCCAGCCACACCTAGCTAAGTGGATGGGTTCCCATTGATCTTTGTCGATAGAGCCTGCCATACTCAGGGCAGCAATGTTGTTGAGTTCAGTAGCAACACTTTTGCAGTTCTCCATGGCTATATCTTTCCAAAAAGCTGAGGAAGCAAGGATTATCTGCACACACTGAGCAGCTCATGTCATAGACAGAAGCATGCTACATGGCAGACCAACTCATCTCTCGTCATGTCCAGCCCATTCATTATGTCAGCCAATCATGGCTAGCGGGAAGATTCCTATCTTTTTCTGTGGCTAAACCAAATAGGCTAGTAATTTAACAATTGTATTTGTATTTACAGATTGCATACACGTTTGTTATTAACGCACATAAAAGTTCATGTTCAAGAAGGAATTTCTGCAAAAAAATGAATTTTGATGATTAACATTACCCTGGTTTCAAGCTAAATAAGACTAAGAGCAGTATGATATAACATGGAGGAAAATAAATGATTTACTAATAGCGAAGTGTTGAATTCTCTTTTTTCCATGTCAGCTGTTCAAAGTCTTCTATTGTCAGCGTCCATGCCGCCGTTCTAAGTATGAATGACTAAAGAGCATGTTTGATGCTTCACTGCAGTCAAAACATACTTATCAAGGATGCTGCCATCTTTGTTGAATGTATTTCGGTGTGACACAAAATTGCTCGACATCTCGTGAATTGATTTGTATGAGCACCCAGATGGTCCATGCTAAACCATGGATCCTGCGGTTGCCATAGCAGTCTGCTGTGCTGATGCGTGTCCATGTCCGGGTGAGTGCGTTCCTTTGGCACACCAGCTTAGTTATTTATGGGCTCCTGTCACCCAGGCAGCACTGCCTATTAGATGGGGGCAGGAGAAGGGCTACAACCCTTTACTCAGCCTGGGCCCAATGATGTCTACAATGACTGTGCCCAGCACGCTCGGTTTGAATCTCCATGCCCCCCATCCATTTTGTTGATGTATTGCTTAGAGTGATCCCATTGGGCGAGAGCCCAAGGAATGGACTTGGATCTGCAATAGCCCTGAGGACAGAAGCCGTTCTGATATTTTTTATTTCCATCTCTCTTTCATGCTATTCATTAGATGGAGAAGGGGTTTAGATACACTCTTAGCTGGTCGAAACGGGGTTGTTTAGGGACAGTTTGAAATTATTTGAGGAGGGCTGGTCCAACTCAAGGTATCATAACAAAAATGCACCCCCCTCAAAAACCTAAAAAAATATTTTTTTGACATATTGTAAAAAATATATATATTTCGTAACATATTGTACTTTTTGCAAATTCGTAACATATAATATTCATTGTAATTCGTAGAATATCATACGAAATTGGTGATGGACATCCACAAATGAATGCATACCAAATGAAACAACATATCATACATACTAAATGGAATGTCTCAGATTTACGTACAGAATAATACGAAATGCTCTGAGACCAGGTTGACAATATATATACAATTACATATACAAACACATAACAGAGATACAGACAAAAACTGTTCACATTAGCAAGCTTCTGACATTCTTTTCAAAAAGAGGTTATGGTTGGTATGGCTTTGACTTGCTGTGGTAGTTTGTCCCACTCAACAACATTGGTATATAAAAATAAATGTGTTCTTACCAGATAGACTTTTATATTTAAAACAGTGAATATTAGAGTCTATGGCTCTGGTATTATGCTGGTGGAAATCTTTAACAAATGAAAAATACACTGCATTTGGGAAAGTATTCAGACCCCTTGACTTTTTCCAAATTTTGTTACATTACAGCCTTATTCTATAATTGATAAATCGTTTTTTCAAGAACACTGTCACGATCGTGTGGAGGATTGACGGACCAAAACGCAGCAGTAGGAAAATAAGCCATATTCCTTTTAATGAATACGAAGGCAAAAATGAAACAAAAACACTTACACACTAACAAAACAAGAAAACGATCGTGAAGCTATGAACGAAGTGCACATACAGGCTACAAACGTATAACATAGACACGGAAGACAATCACCCACAACGAACACTGTGACAACGCCTACCTAAATATGACTCTTAATTAGAGGAACGCCAAACACCTGCCTCTAATTAAGAGCCATACCAGGCAACCCAAAACCAACATAGAAACAGAAAACATAGAATGCCCACCCAACCTCACGTCCTGACCAACTAACACACATAACAAACTAACAGAAATAGGTCAGGAACGTGACATAACCCCCCCCATAAGGTGCGAACTCCGGGCGCACCAGCACAAAGTCTAGGGGAGGGTCTGGGTGGGCATCTGACCACGGTGGTGGCTCAGGCTCCGGGCGAGGTCCCCACCCCACCATAATCCATCCTAGCCTCCATCTCCCCCTAAGAATGTCCACCCTCCTTTTACCCCCACAAAATCCCCTTAGTAACATGACAGGGACAGCACCGGGACAGAGAGATAGATCAAGACAGAGGGATAGCACAAGACAGAGGGATAGATCAGAATAAAGAGGTAGATCAAGATAGAGAGGGAGATCATGATAGAGGGGCAACTCCGGACTGAAAGGCAGCTCCGGACAGAGAGACAGCTCTGGACTGAGGGGCAGTTCTGGGTATATAGCCTTTTCTGGCTGAAGGGCAGCTCATGGCTGACTGACGAATCTGGACGCTCATGGCAGGCTGACGGCTCTCGACGCTCATGGCTGGCTGACGGCTCTCGACGCTCATGGCTGGCTGACGGCTCTCGACGCTCATGGCTGGCTGACGGCTCTCGACGTTCATGGCTGGCTGACGGCTCTCGACGCTCATGGCTGGCTGACGGCTCTCGACGCTCATGGCTGGCTGACGGCTCTCGACGCTCATGGCTGGCTGACGGCTCTCGACGCTCATGGCTGGCTGACGGCTCTCGACGCTCATGGCTGGCTGACGGCTCTCGACGCTCATGGCTGGCTGACGGCTCTCGACGCTCATGGCTGGCTGACGGCTCTCGACGCTCATGGCTGGCTGACGGCTCTCGACGCTCATGGCAGGCTGACGGCTCTCGACGCTCATGGCAGGCTGACGGCTCTCGACGCTCATGGCAGGCTGACGGCTCTCGACGCTCATGGCAGGCTGACGGCTCTCGACGCTCATGGCAGGCTGACGGCTCTCGACGCTCATGGCAGGCTGACGGCTCTGGACGCTCATGGCTCTCTGACGGCTCTGGCTGCTCATGGCTCGCTGGCGGCTCTGGCAGATCCTGTCTGGCTGGCGGCTCTGGCAGATCCTGTCTGGTTGGCGGCTCTGGCAGATCCTGTCTGGTTGGCGGCTCTGGCAGATCCTGTCTGGTTGGCGGCTCTGGCAGATCCTGTCTGACGGACGGCTCTAGCGGCTCCTGTCTGGCGGGCGGCTCTAGCAGCTCCTGTCTGGCGGACGGCTCTGTAGGCTCATGGCAGACGGGCGGCTTTGCAGGCTCATGGCAGACGGGCGGCTTTGCAGGCTCATTGCAGACGGATGGCTCAGACGGCGCTGGGGAGACGGATGGCTCAGATGGCGCTGGGGAGACGGATGGCTCAGATGGCGCTGGGGAGACGGATGGCTCAGATGGCGCTGGGGAGACGGATGGCTCTGGCCGGATAAGGCGCACTGTAGACCTGGTGCGTGGTGCCGGAACTGGAGGCACCGGGCTAAGGACACGCACCTTCATACTAGTGCGGGGAGCAGGGACAGGGCACACTGGACTCTCAAAGCCCACTCTATACCTGGTGCGTGGTACCGGCACTGGTGGCACCGGGCTGAGGGCAAGCACATCAGGATTAGTAGGGGGAGAAGAAACAGTGTGTACAGGGCTCTGGAGACGCACAGGAGGCTTAGTGCGTGGTGCCGGAACTGAAGGCACCGAACTGGATACACGCACTACAGGGAGAGTGCGTGGAGGAGGAACAGGGCTCAGGAGACGCACTGGTAGCCTAGTGCGTAGTGTAGGCCCTGTAGGTACTAGGCTGGGGCGGGGAGGTGGCGCTGGAAATACCGGACCGTGCAGGCTTACTGGCTCTCTTGAGCATTGAGCCTGCCCAACCTTACCTGGTTGAATGCTCCCGGTCGCCCGACCAGTGCGGGGAGGTGGAATAACCCGCACCGGGCTATGTAGGCGAACCGGGGAAACCATGCGTAAGGCAGGTGCCATGTATGCCGGCCCGAGGAGACGCACTGGAGACCAGACGCGTTGAGCCGGCCTCATGACACCTGGCTCAATGCCCAATCTAGCCCTACCAGTGCGGGGAGGTGGAATAACCCGCACTGGCCTATGCACTCGTACAGGAGACACCGTGCGCTCTACTGCGTAACACGGCGCCTGCCCGTACTCCCGCTCTCCACGGTAAGCCTGGGAAGTGGGCGCAGGTCTCCTACCTGCCCTTGGCCCACTACCTCTTAGCCCCCCCCCCAAGATTTTTTTTGGGTGTTACTCACGGGCTTTTTGGGCTTCCGTGCAAGACGTGTCCCCTCATAACTCCGGTTCCCTTCTCCGGTTGCCTCTGCTCTCCTCAGTGCCTCCAGCTGTTCCCATGGGAGGCGATCCCTACCAGCCAGGATCTCCTCCCATGTGTAGCAACCTTTCCCGTCCAATACATCGTCCCAAGTCCATTCCTCCTTCTTTTCCTGTCCCTTACTCCGTTTACTTCGCTGCTTGGTTCTGGAGATTTGGTGGGTGATTCTGTAACGACATTCCTCCTCCTCTTCATCTTCGGAAGAGGAGGAGTATTGAGGGAACCAAGGCGCAGCGTAGTGAAATAAGCCATATTCCTTTTAATGAATACGAAGGCAAAAATGAAACAAAAACACTTACACACTAACAAAACAAGAAAACGATCGTGAAGCTATGAACGAAGTGCACATACAGGCTACAAACGTATAACATAGACACGGAAGACAATCACCCACAACGAACACTGTGACAACGCCTACCTAAATATGACTCTTAATTAGAGGAACGCCAAACACCTGCCTCTAATTAAGAGCCATACCAGGCAACCCAAAACCAACACAGAAACAGAAAACATAGAATGCCCACCCAACCTCACGTCCTGACCAACTAACACACATAACAAACTAACAGAAATAGGTCAGGAACGTGACAGCCACTCCTGCGTTCTCTTGGCTGTGTGCTTAGGGTCGTTGTCCTGTTGGAAGGTGAACCTTCAAATCAAATTTTATCGGTCACATGAGCGCAATACAAAAGGTGTAGGTAGACCTTATAATGAAATACTTAATTATGATCCCGTAACCAACAATCCAGTTAAAAAATATATAGATAAGAATAAGAAATGAAAGTAACAAGTAATTAAAGAGCAGCAGTAAAATAATAATAGCGAGACAGTATACAGGGGGGTACCAGTACAGATTAAATGTGCGGGGGCACCGGTTAGTTGAGGTAATATGTACATGTAGGTAGAGTTATTAAAGTGACTATGCATAGACGATAACAACATAAAGTAGCAGTGGTCTGAGGTCCTGAGCGCTCTGGAGCAGGTTTTCATCAAGGATCTCGCTGTACTTTTCTCTGTAAATCTTTCCCTTGATCCTGACTAGTCTCCCAGTCCCAGCCGCTGAAAAAAAATCCACACCGCATGATGCTGCCACCACCATGCTTCACTATAGGGATGGTGCCAGGTCTCCTCCAGACGTGATGCTTGGCATTCAGACCAAAGAGTTCAGTCTTTCTTTCATCAGACCAGAGAATATTGTTTCTCATGGTCTAAGAGTCCCTTTAAGTATCTTTTGGCAAACTCAAAGCGGGCTGTCATGTGCCTTTTACTGAGGAGTGGCTTCCATCTGGCTCTCTACTGTAAAGGCCTTATTGGTGGAATGCTGCAGAGATGGTTGTCCCTCTGGAAGGTTCACCCATCACCACAGATGAACTCTGAAGCTCTGTCAGAGTGACCATTGCGTTCTTGGTCACCTCCCTGACCAAGGCACTTCTCCCCTAATTGCTCAGTTTGGCCGGTCGGCCAGCTCTATGAAGAGTCTTGGTGGTTGCAGACATCTTCTATTTAAGAATGATGGAGGTCACTGTGATCTTGGGGACCTTCAATGCTGCAGAAATGTTTTGGTACACTTGCCCAGATATGTGCCTCGACAAAATCCTGTCTTGGAGCTCTATGGACAATTCCTTGGACCTTGGCTTAGTTTTTGCTCTGATATGCACAGTCAACTGTGGGACCTTATATAGACAGATGTGTGCCTTGCCAAATCATGTCCAATCAATTGACTTTACCACAGGTGGACTCCAATCAAGTTATAGAAACATCTCAAGGATGATCAATGGAAACAATTTTGACTCTCATAACAAAGTGTCTGAATAATTATGTAAATATGGTATTTTTGCCTTTTATTATGGGGTATTGTGTGTGTATGTTGATGAAGGTTATTTAATCAATTTTAGAATAAGGCTGTAACGTAGCAAAATGTGGACAAAGGGAAGGGGTTTAAACACTTTCCTTATGTGTGATAATTCTGTGGACCACATCAAGTTGAATTAATATATTTTTTAATTCCACAGATAGCCAGCCTAGATGTTTAAAATGTTGGACATCCAGATGCGTGTGAGGGTGGAGTACAATTCTTACAAGCTTGTGTTGGCTGGTCTTTAGCTTAGACTTTCGATGTTTGCGGCTGCTGGTGAACCATGATGTGCAGGTCTAATCAAAGTGACACTGGACTAGCACACTTGCCAGAGTCTTAGGGTGTATAAGTAGGTTTCCATCCAATTGGAGATAGATTTTCATGCTCGTATTCTAAAATCTGCATGGGGAAACAAAGGACTCGCAATCGGCGGGAGGTAAGCCTAGGGGACATTCGCCTAGTGCCTCTTTGCTACTCAAACAAACACCTTTATTGTTTACTTGGGCTACTGCACATAGTTTTTTAAGCCTACTGCAAACCTGCCACCAACATCACCAGCTAGACTCTGAAATGGAACCCCTGGGGAAAAGGAACAGAGGGAGACCCAGAAAACTTGTTGGATTGGCATCCAGGCAGAAATGACTGAGAGCCGCCTGCCTAAACTGGTGTGATCTGGAAAAACTTGCCCCAAACCGAGTGAGGTGGACATTTGTCAGTGGCCTGTGCTCCTTATAGGAGGCAAGGGCTAAAGTCAAGCAAATAGCACATTGTGCCATCATTATTGACTGATTTTACTCCATCATTTCCTTTTCTAACAGTAGAGCCTAGGCCTATCAGATGCCTTAAAGGCTTTCATTGAAATATTTCATATTGATAAAGAATAGTTTTAGTTGTTTTGGGAGGAAGGAAAGCATGTTATAATGCAGCCATGAAACAGTTTTAGCCTATTTAAGACTGTATTCCTCTCTCAGGACTAGGGTTTGGTTTCTCAGCTCAGTCAATATG
Source organism: Salvelinus fontinalis (assembly GCF_029448725.1). Taxonomy (NCBI): domain Eukaryota; kingdom Metazoa; phylum Chordata; class Actinopteri; order Salmoniformes; family Salmonidae; genus Salvelinus; species Salvelinus fontinalis. The sequence continues at coordinate 18,744,934 of NC_074682.1, forward strand.
AGGTGCATTAATTTGGCATGTATTGATTTCTGTGGCTGTGCGGTTCAGAGTTGTTTGCATTATCCTGTCTGATTCCTCATGTGAAGTAATGTATCACCCTGTCATACATTGTCCTTGTCTTTGGCTACATCCTTGTAGTTTGTTCAGTTTCTTCCCCCTAAGCATACCCAGAAAATTAAGTTCCCCAGGCCCAGACTAGGCTATCTTCCTTGGATAGGACATTTCCCTGGATAGGAAGGATACAAAAACTGAATGTAGAGACTAAATAGACTTTATAGCAATGCAACACAGTTTGTAAAGTAACTTTCCAAGGCCTCTGAAAAAAAAGTCACCTGAGTTAACCTGGGTTATGTTGAGTACGACAGAACAGTGTGCAATGTTGAATTCAACGGAAACGCTAGGCCTACTGTACTGAATGACCAGTTGAAAGGCGTTGTGATTATGGGGGCCCAGATGGCAATTGCCATATGGTTTGCTGCACGAGTTTTGAGGTTTCAGATTGTCACACCCATATTGATCAGGCCACACCTCGCAACACCCACCAAACGTGAGTAAATGTACCTCGAAGGCTATTGAAGAACGATGAGCACAGTTTTGGGGAAACGTGTTGTTCAGTAGCCTACAAACCGTCATGCAATATAAGAAACGTTGAAGCAAATGGAACGCACCCCTGATCATTCCTGTCATGTTTTTCTCACATACTATTGTACATCTCCATATCAAAGCCTATATTCAGTAGAGTTATATTGCTGGCAGAATCTCACTGTGTTTCAATCTGAGCTGACACACTCAACTACAAACTACCACCACAAATATACCTGGACCAGAACCTGAAACTTTGAATAAAACTGTTGGAGGGAATGTGTGAATGTGTAGATTGACATGGCTGAGTAGTGGAGCCGGAGTGTGTTTCCCTGTGTTCAGGTCAATCAGAGGCATCTCGACTAAGGGCAGATTTGCAGGGAGCAGCATTGATCTTGACCTGCTCTGAGTATGATCTCAGAGATAAAAGGCAGGAGACGAGAGGGGAACTTATTCACTGTCAGCCTCCAGTCAGCAGAGGGCAATTCTGCCCTGCAGGCTGTCTTTGAAAAAGTGAAGGGCAAAGCACGGAGGATTAAGGCAGGGAGGGGAGATACACGGGCAGAAGAACTGTTTATTGTAATAACGTTAAGTCGTTTTCTATATGGTGGAGGCGTCGTTATTGAGCGTCAGCCGGGGTGCACCTCCGGTCAAAAGGTTACCCAGGTAACACCTTAGCTACCCAAGTGAAGAGATGAAAGGCCGCTCAGAGTGCTGCCAAAGTTTTCAAGATCTCAAATAGTTTCCCCCACCCCTGACTTTGTGTTGTTGTGTTGTCGTTAAAGACCAGATTGTTGGTGAATTTTTTTCCCCCCAGTTTGAATTGACTTTTATTATTCTCTGGTTTTGAGATGGCTCCTCTGGACAGAGTCACTGTACGTGGGTCATTAACATCCCGCTTAGTGTTTTCTTCTTCTGCGGAACAGGCAATTAGAGAGAGCACCATCTGTAATGGCCATTAATTGTGAGCTGAGAGGAACACACATCTCCGCTCGGTGACACACACTCAGATTATTCATGAGACAGGGGGTCGAGTTGTGCTCTAACTTCAGCTAAAACATAATTTCTGTTCATTAACTTTGCTAACATTTGCATCATCAGGACAGAGGAGCAGCAGTGGAGGGTGGGGTGACTAAGGGGCTTTCACATAGCTTGTTGGTTGTTTACATTCTGTTGGACAATACAAGTGCATGTGTGTGTTTGGGGAGAGAGAAAAAAATGAGAGATAGGTAATGAGATCAAAAACTGCAGTATTATAATTTAGTACCTTTTGACCCCGAAATTGTAATTCAGTCAGTCGACAAGTTATATGACTGGCAGGCAAACAAGTTTATTGTGAAACTATGATACAGTATCAGTAGCAGGCTATCACACCTGGGCCATCATCGCGTCCTTTAGACTTTTCTTTCCATCAAGGCCTCTGCACCTGCCTGTCTGTTTTTTGCGCACGACAGCCCCCCATCCATGTCATCTCCCTTTCCTTGTCCCTGGTCCCTGGTCGATGCCTGGCTGAAATATGAGTTGCCTGTAGCATATTGATCCCTTTCCTCACCCCTGCCTAAATATAGATATATCACAGGCAGAGCAATGTTCTCCAGATAGCTCCTCTGCATCCGTGCCAATGGGCTAGTGGCTGCTATCGATTGTCATGATGAATTTCACTTCTACAGACGCTGATGGATTTTCTGCTCCCATTCTTTTTATGTCATTGTTTTCTTGGTGCGATCGGGTCGGCTAAGGAAAGAGGTGTTACTGACCAGGTTCTGATGGCTATCGATTGGTTGAGAGGTTTGTAATCACTGTAGTCTTGTAGCTGTCGAGGCCAGAGTGCCCCGTCTGAAGCACATACTCCACACTCAGATGAGCATCCAACATGACCTCATAGACTGAGAGGATAGTGTAGTGTACTGTAGGACTACATTGAATATGTGCATTATCTGATTAATCTCAATACCATGAAAATAGGTTTCTCATACAGTAGAATCATCCTTTATTTTGGCTCGCTTGGTGCACACGGAGGAAAACCTTTATTTGAATTTCATAAACATTGTATTGTGTTTATGTATAAATCTTTAATGATTGAATATTTAGAGGAAATTAACAAGTGCCCATGCAAGTGTGAATACTAGTGAACCAAACCAGGAAGAAACCAACAGTGACTGGCCAGAGGAGTGAGGCTGACCGGTGCAATCAGAGGTCAAAAACACAGTCACCGTCTCCTGAGCGGGAGTGACTTTCATGTTGTTTATCAGAAAGGAGAGACTATCTATTCATCACAACTAGCCTGGGTGACTTCCCTCTCCTGGAATATTTAATTGAGTTGCTTTTTTATTTCATTGCCTCACATTGGGAGATGGCAGTTGCATTTGTCATGCTCTTCAAGGATGGACTGCAGGCAATGTCTCCTCACAAAATGCCTATGAATGAATCATAAAAACACTGCTGCTACATTCCGTACTTGCTGATAAATCATTCCACCAAGGCACTTACATGAATAGGTAACCTATGGTAGCTCTTTTTATCATTCTAAACAAATAAAAACAGAGAATATCCTTTATATACCACATTCAGCCATTTGACTTTTTGTATTTGAAGACGTCATTTCTCAGTCCACTCCACAGAGTGGCCGTCTGTTGAGTGTAATATCATACTTGGCTCTGGTTCATTACAGCGCTTCAGTAATTGGCCGTGTGTCTACAGAATGTTAACATGTAAATGACTTAGTTAGGCATGATAGCTAGAAATGAAGATAGATTTCCACCCAATACTAAGTGGTGGGCACGCACAGAGCTGCACTCAGCCAATCAAATCCCCTCATGTTTATACCCAAATAAGCCATTGGGTACAGTGAACACTGCAAGAGGTGAAATCTAAGCTAGCTTAAATGTCTTATATTGAGTGATAAATATCTTAAAATGTGTGTTTTTGTGTTTTTTTTGTAACAAGCTATATTATCTTATGTCATTGCCAGATAATTTCCCTTATTTCAACCTAAAAAAGGCTTAATACAAGTAATTTATCTTATTTCAAGATGTTTAGAAGATGAGCTGTGTAAGAGGTTTCTCTGCTCTTCCATACCTCAGGCCTACATATAGGCCCACAAAATATTTCAGCTTTCGTTTTTATTTTCATTGATTTTTTTTGGGGGGGGGGGGTTCCTGTGAAGCACATTACATTGCATTCCATGTGCTGTAGAAATAAAGCTTGATTTGATGATACTCTCTTTACTGTATAACACCATACGGCACCAGACACACAGCTCCTGTTATGCTGCATCATCTTTCAGAGACTCCCCTGAGTTGTCAGTCAGTCAAGCAGAGATGAGGATGCATGGATGCATGGATAGGTGTTCCATGGCTGTCTATGTGTATCCCCCAAGCCCTAGCTGATCTTGTTTAACTAAGCTGAGCTGAGCTCATCCTGGACTACAGCAACATATCACTGTCTGTCTCTGCCACCATGGTGACAAATCTGCCTGCCAATCTGTGTTCCAAGCCTGATTGCCTTCTAGCAGGTGAAGCTCCACCACTTTAACACTCCACCAAACCTTGAGCAATACCTTTCTATAGAGAAATACTTCTCAAATTTGCTCACAGTTAGCACTGTCTGCTATTCCTTTACAGATAATTCTAGAGATCCTGTGTTAGGGGGTGGATGATCAAAGCTAAGGTGACTGACCTATATCAGCACTGCAGCTCGGTGTGGTTTATTCATGGGCCACACAGAGCTATACTGTACAGCCTGGCCTGAGGCTTCTAATGCTACTATCTCCAGAGATTATATTTTTTATATCACAGGACAGGAGTCAGTCAATGACTAGCCTTGCTCGCCAAGCTTACAGCTTACCACATACATGCAGGGACACGGCTGCAGCGTGGCGGCAAGTCAATGTTCTATGCTGACAGTGGCCACAGCCTGCAGAAAGGGACCACATGTGTAAAAGGAGATTTAATCCACCCTCCAGTCAACCCCCCCTCTCCAGTCAGTTCCTGCACATTGATCAATAGCAGGAGTCCCTGTCTTGGTGAGAATGAATTGTCTTTGAGTGGTTCTCATGGCAAAGCTATACAGATCGATGTGGCTTTGCTACAGACACTCCTCAAGCAGGTGAGAGAGAGAGGAGAGCCACTGCTGCTCTCCTGGGGGGATGTCACTGACTGTCATCGACTGTATGGGTCAATAAAGATGGAAAACCCTGTATTTCTGTGAAATATGCACAAACATGCCTTGCAATACAATCCTCTTTTTGGTGTCGGTCAGCCTTAATAGGAATATGGACTATCTGAGATTCCTTTCACAGGGTCATGTGACACAGCCCTCTGTAATGTGAGCATAACACGCATACTTGCAAATTAGTCTTTGTACAAGTATAGCAATAATATAACATTGTATTTGATAGTAGGCTATTTGATTAAATAGTGATTTAATCTGTCAAATTGTAATGTTCCTTGTTGCTTACATAATATTCAGTACTGTATAAACGTGTATTTTTTCCATGTTGGATAATGCAGGTATGATATTAGAGTACAGGTGACTTTGGTGAGACAGTGTTACTGTACACGATAAGATTAAGATACGATTACACTGCCACCATGTGGACGCAGAGCTACAAGGATTTGATCGTCAGTTACTGTACAATTATTCAATCTCTGCATGAAAAATGTCCATATTTTACAATGAATACAGTTTACTATGTCTCACTTCCTGGACAGGATCAAATGTTATTTAAGTCTTGCTAGGTTAATGTTGACATAATGACCTTGCAGATTGCAAAGACTCAGAGCAGAGCTAAGGAAGAAATCGACTTTTAGATAAAAAAAAAGAAAAAAAAAGAGAGAAATTATTTGAACCATTCATGATCTTATATTGCCATCTAGTGGCATGGAACACACAGGGAAATTGTACTAATTGTACTAAATAAAGCATTTTCCGTAATGACATTAGAAGCCCCAATCAACTTACAGGTGGTCTCAATCAGACATTGTTATAAGGAAACTATGTTCTTTGAAACTATTACTAATAACGTAGAATTTACACACAGAGAGAAAGATAACAAATGATGTGGTCTGCAACAGACTGTGTGGTTAAGGATTGGCCACAACAATAGAGGAAGTCAGCATCAGATACAATGGAAATGTGTGTGTGTGCGTGTGTGTGTGTATGCGTGTCTGTTTTTCACACATGGCTGGGAAAAGACATTCATTGTCCAGTTGTTATAACATAATAAAAAATCAATCATCCCATATACTGTATCTGTCACGAATCGGACCAAGGCGCAGCGTGCGTAGAGTTCCACATGTTTAATAAATGAAACTCACCAAAACAATACAGAACAAAACGAACGTGAAGCTATGCAGTGCTAACAAGCAACAATACATAAACAAGACCCCACAACCACAGTGAAGGCTGCCTAAATATGATCCCCAATCAGAGGCAACGATAGACAGCTGCCTCTGATTGGGAATCATACCAGGCCAACATAGAAATACAAAAACTAGAGTACCCACCCTAGTCACATCCTGACCTAACCAAAATAGAGAATATAAAGGCTCTCTAAGGTCAGGGCGGGACAGTATCAACTGTCACAAATTAACAAAATGCCTGTTGACCTTCAACAAAAGACACAGATAAAGCTGCACTGGACATAATGTGAAGCTGGACATAATGTGTCTTTAAAACCCAAGAGACTCATGTTCTTTCCTTGTGATAATAACCAATTTGTGTGCAAATTTCACAAGTTTTTTACGATAATTGCCTCCATCAATATAAATAGAGACGTCACAGCTCTCATTCGCAAATCACAATAGTACAGTTCTCCCAGCTCATTCTAGCCTTCTGATAGAGTGATATATCTCTACAATAAGCTACATAATAACTTACCATAATGTCATGCAGATCAGGTTGATTTAGCCTACGTTTTTACTCATGCCATAGATACTTATTCTTACGCCATTGTTGACATTCTGTCATTCTGTCTGTATCTTATGACATTGTTGACGATATTGCTCACATCTACTCACATCAAAGGATCGTAACCTGAACTTTTGCAGAAATCCTACATCGCCTGACAGTGTACAGGCCTCTCAGACATCTCAAGTCAGATTTTGCATGCAACAGTTAGCCTGGTTGCCGTCTCTGTTAAACTATAACGTTCCACTCCTTGCCACTCCTGTCATTTGCCAGTGGCAGGGAGTGGAATGTTAGCTAAAAAGACTGGTACCCAGACAATGCAACATTGTTAAAGAAAATCTAGCCTACAATTTAGACACTATGTTTGTCTGCATAAGGGCTTATAGATCACACAAAAATACAGTTTGTGTGTAGTACTGGCACAATTACCATATCAACCTGTAACTGACGGTGATGGATGAAGACCGTCATGGAAATCAAATAACCGTCATAACCGTTTAACATTGTTTTGAAGGAACAGCTGACTGAAGATAGAATGGCCGGGGATTTGTGCGGTTGAGTCAGTTTCTGCTGTATAATGGACTCTTATGGCTCCTTGCAAAGGAGTGTTCGGTTGCCTAGGCACAATGCAGCAGCAGCACGCATAGAAATAGAATGAATAGAATGGGCCTGGAACTTCTTACCCTGGCAGTATGATTGGTAAACTCATGGGTACACTCGCAATGGATACCTGGTATTGTGATGCAATCATTTCCATGGTAATGTAGAATGTTCAAATGATGTTAACTGATATGGATCATGCAGTGAGATCTATTTTTCTTGAAGTCAGTTGAGTTGAATCAACAAATCACAGCACATATTTTAGCACATATTTTACTATCTGCTTTGTTTCTGCGGGTACACTCGTAATGGCCACCATTATGCTATAATTGACTTGAATGGGGACGCACGTTTTATTCATTCTATTTCTATGGCAGCACATGGAGTCAGGAGCGGAGGAGAGGAGAAAATGTGCCCCCCCTCCCAAAAATGGTGAGAAAGTTATAGTTTAAAGATCAAACCCCCTCCAACCTCTCATCATTATCGATAACAGGGGAGGTTAGTACAAGGTGTGAATTACAGGGGTGTCGGGGGGACTTAGATCACATGCAACAAAAGTACAACTTTGAGGGGGGTCACTAATTTGTATGCTATTTGTCTAAAATGTAGTGGTGAATGTTTTACAGTGGTAAATATGAAAATAATAGCTTCCAAATAAAACAAACACCCCTACATCTCTATCATGGTCTAAACCATTTATTTCTATGTGTCGGCACTGTCCACTCAGTAGTGCTGAATTTCCTTGATAAAAAATGTCCTTTATTCCAATGCATTAGATTTATCTGTTGATTTATCATTGTTTGCTTTTGTCAGTCAGCTGTTTAGAGCGCTCATTGCTTTGTTTTTCAGGTACTGCTGTTCTCCCTGCCATCCGTGGCCAGAAGTACTACACCATTTATTTAGCTTCATTATTTTCTATCAATTTTAGTTTTTTTCCTGGGTCGGCTGATGATGGTCAACGATATCATTAGACAACCAACCTACATCACTACTTGTTTTTGTAAGAAGTGTTGACATGATGAATGCACTGAGGTGTCTGCTTAAACTACGAGCACACAGCTCGGACACCCATGCATACCCCACAAGACATGCCACCAAAGGTCTCTTCACAATCCCTAAGTCAAGAACAGACTATGGGAGGCACACAGTACTATGTAGAGCCATGGCTACATGGAACTCTATTCCACATTAGGTAACTGACGTAGAATCAGATTTGAAAAAAGCCCAGATACAAATACCCCTTATGGAACAGCGGGGACTGTAAAGAGATACACACAGGCACACACACACAGGCACAGACACACATACACATGATAAGACACGCACTCTACACACACATACACATGGATTTTGTATTGTAGATATGTGGTAGTAGAGTAGTGGCCTAAGGGAACACACTTAATGTGTTGCGAAAAGTGTTATGAAATGTAATGTCATGTAACATTTTAAATTGAATATAACTGTCTTATTGTTGCTGGACCCCAGGAAGAGTGGCTGCTGCCTAATGCGTATCCTTAATAAATACAAATAGAGCTGGACACCGATGCGCATCCAATCCATCCAACAAGTGGCTATATGTTAATGACAGTAGGCATATAAGGGGACTCTTTTGGTTAGAAGAGGTTTTAATGTTCGGTTAGAAGCACTCGATTGTGCAATGGCATAGGTCTACATTGTTTTGGATTTATGCCCATGACAACTGTTTTCAAGGCAAACCACAACTAAATGTTACATAGACATAGTTACACTTCCAGTGCATTTTCCTAGATCTCCAAGATCCATGATCTGTACAGTTAAATGTTCTAATTCAATTATTAAATAATTCATCATGAAAAACAACACCGTCATAAATGTCATTAACATAAGGAATGGTAGTGTTTTATGTCACACAATCTGTGACGACTTCAAGGATCATGGACAAGTCATGAACTAGGGTGTAAGACACATTTTGATTTAACTCATGTATTATATTGAATGTAGGCTACCTGTTCATGTGTGTAAAATTGCATCGGCTGAGAGAGTAGGCTACCAGCAGTGGAGGGTAAGCGCAAGTAAACACCATTTACCCACATTTATCAGAAAAATACATTGAAAGGGAGCATGACTTTTTTTTTTTTACTGTGACCGTCAGAGTTTACGCACCAATTGTTTTACCACTACATCACTGGCTACCAGTAGGCCTATTAGAAGTTCATGGTAATACACATTTTAGCCTAGTCTAGTATGTTGTCCATGTGTGTTAAGGTGAGTATCCCATATTTCCCAGGACACTTTCAGAACTATTTCAGGTGCCCCAACTTTTCAGGCTACAAATTAAGTCAATTATTCAGCAAGACGCATCAGGTAATGTAGGCCTAATCAATGGCAATGGCTGAATGTCATGAGGCACACTGTTTGGTGTTTTGTAACAAATGTCTATTTCCATTCATCAAATGGCACAAGTATAGGCTACATGCAGTTTGGATGCTGGAATTATTTTGGAGTGGACAAACATGCACAGGTAGCCTACTTTTTGAAGTGATTTGTTTAACAATCAGATTGTAATGGAGGCGCAGGGAGTCAGGAACCAGGTGGAGTTGGTGAATTCAATAGGAACGAACATGGAGTGAATACAAAAACAGGAGTAGCATCTAAACATAAAAACAGGAAACAATACTACGTAATGGATGATACAACGGAGTGCTAGATAAAGGGGAAGTAATCACGGTGTGATGAAGTCCATGTTTGCCTCATGACAGGGCGCAGGTGTGCGTAATGATGGTTGCCAGGTGTGCATAATGATGGGTTGCCAGGACTGGTGGTTAGTAGACCGGTGACGTCGAGCACGGGAGCGGGAGAAGACGTGATAGTACGTGTGGCTCCAGCCACAGGACGACGCCGGCCAGGGGAACCGCCCTGAGGGCGAGGAGCGTGCCGGTCCGGTCGGCGAAGGTGGAAATCCCAGATGATGCTGGGATCTAGAATGTCGTCCACCGGAACCCAACACCGCTCCTCTGGACCATACCCCTCCCAGTCCACCAGGTACTGGAGCCGACACCCACAACGTCGGGAGTCCAGGAGGGATCTGACAGCAAAGGCGGAGCTTCCCTAGATGTCCAGGGGAGGTGGGGTGTCATGAGGTTCGGCATCAACCAGGGGACCAGAAACTACCAGCCTGGGGAGGGAAATGTGAAAGAGGGTGAGATCCAGTAGTTAGTGGGAAGCTGTATTTGGTATGTTACCTCATTGACCCGCCGGAGGACTTTGAATGGTCCCACAAACTGGGGGCTCAGCTTCCGGCAGGGCAGGCGGAGTGGGAGGTTCCTGGTGGAGAGCCAGACCCGATCACCAGGATGGAACACAGGAGTCTCACTGCGTTGGCGATCCGCTTGCTCCTTTTGGCGGCAGACGGCACGTTGGTGCCTCACGTGGGCAGCGTTCCAAACTTCCTCTGCCAGAACCACTCGTCCACCGCAGGGGCTTCGGTCTGGATCGGGGTCCTCAAGGCCAGAGCAGGGCCTGCTTGTACCCCAGGACACACTGGAAGGGACACAGCCCGGTGGGGGAGTGACGAAGTGAGTTCTGGGCGTACTCCGCCCAGGGAAGAAACCGGGCCAGTCATGCCAAAAAGTGTCCATCTCTGCGTCACAATGGGATTTGATGAACTATTTGCGTTCATTGATATAGCAACGGTGTGATGACATAATGATTAGAATTTTGGAGATCATTACAACATAAATTACGTTCTTTTCATCATAGCTATGCAAACAGGGGTGATTTCCGCAACAATTTCGCTGTTTAAACATGTTTTGTTTAGCTAATATAATGAAAACATTACTATGAACTACTTTTGGGTACCTTGTTAACATTACAACATGACATCCATGTTTTAAACGTTACTACGTTTCAGAAACGTGTGATCTGCTTGACTCATTAAAGTTATTTACCTTCACAGATCACAAGGTCAGCTAATTTCTACTCCGTTCATATGCAAATCCGTTCGATTCATACACTGGCTTGTCTGGCTGTCATGCTTTTATTTTAACCTGGCCTTCCCTTATCTACACTGATATAATATCATTTCAGTAATCCACTGTTATGATTCATCTCGCATAGCTCATTAGTACACCCTTGTGGTTGAATATATATGTTGTAGGTCCTAGGATACAATAATGAATAATGTGGAACAAATAAACACCATCAAAGTACAACTTACAATAATGAACACCTTGTGAAACAGCTGTGGCAATGGCAATATTTATTTGGCAAGATCCCAGCACCAACATGGCAAAATTTAAGATTTGAATACATAAACTTTGATAGTTGTTTTGTACACTCACATGGCAATCAGACTAAAATAGTGAATTCTGGTTTCTGGAATATAGAGGAGGTGGTTGCTGTGTGGGTGGGAGGTTGTCACTTGTTCTCAACAGGCAGCCAGTCTCGGAGGGGGGGCTCTGCTGCTCTCGTTGTTCTGAGTGTTTGCAGTGCTCGTGTTCATAGTTCATCTGTGTATCTTACATATTATGTGCCCAGTATGATAGAGCAAAACAAATGTTGTTAGCAGATAATGACCTTAACAGTAGCTGTAGATGATGTAATGAAAAGTTGGAGGGTGGTTGGTAATGGAGGCCATCAGGTGGATCCACGTCTGGGTGTTGGGCAGAACCCCTAGGTCCTGGAGAACAGGTAGTGGAGGACATCAGGTGGATCCACGTCTGGGTGGTGGGCAGAACCCCTAGGTCCTGGAGAACAGGAGCAAAGTTAAAGGGAACAGGGGAGGAGACAGACGTAAACAAGCAAACACACAGGTTACACTTTACTGTGAGAACATTTGATGTATTAGTGCACTGTTATAAATGGGAGGTATGTACTTTAACAATTTTGAAAGGTGTAGCCTACCTCAAGCTGGTCCCCCTCTGACTCAGAGCACAGAGAATCAGACTGATCCGAACTCATTGGTTCTGGTGGATGAGATATGTCCTGGAGGGCTCGGACAGTTGATGGTCCTAAAGTCATTTGGAGAGGTAAATTGAATAGGTACATTTTTATAAGCTCAGCATAACTACCATTTCGTGCTTTTTAAAATGTCAACCAAAGCTTAACACACTTTGTCTACTGGGCTTCACTGAAGTGTAGGGCGTCAGTGCTTTGAGTAGTCGACCATCCAACTGGAGAAGATTGTTGGCTTCCACCGAGGTAAACCTAGGAAGACTAAGAGAGAAATATCAGTGTTAGGGAAACTAAAACTAGTTTAAGATTATTTTGTGTGCAAATAGTTAATGTCTGAGATTTTTTTATATTCACTTTAACAGATGGTGATCTCAGCTAGGAGCGAAAGAGCAGCGAGGATTCCCAGGTCTCGCCTTCCTTTCGTCCTTCTTCCAAACCAGGTAATTTGCCAGGATGTCGTAGCACTTGTTCCCTTTCTTGATTCTGCTCCGTTAGCTCTCCTTCTGTTTCTCCTGTGCCTTGTCGATGGTCAGTCTCACCTTGATTGATAACAGGAATAAATGCATTTATATTTCATATTACAAATACATCTCTAACATATCTCTTGGAGGGCCATGGAATAAATTAACCTTGGACAGTCATTTTTACTTTGTCAAAAACCTCCACATCCTTCTCAGTCCGTGCCTGAAGGTGGTCCTCAAAGGGGTTCTGATCTGGTTCGACAACTTGCACCACATCAGGTGGGGTTTCAGTGATCTGAAAGTACGTTATTCAAAGGTAGCAATAGACAAACGACAAGTCAATCACAAATGAGAAAGACTACAGTATATGCAATAATTGTACAATTGCATTGCTTCCCTCAGTAAACAGCTGCGGCTCCTGTCCGTACTCGGTGGAGGCCTGGATGCTATTGTTGTGTTTGAAGAGAATTACCTTCAGGTTGTTCTTCCACCCTTCCTGGTACCAATCAAGGGACTTGCCCAAAGCAGTCTTGAGGGTCTGGTTGGTCCATTCACCAAACCTGAAGGAGAGGGTAGGAGAGCGATATCTATTGACAATGTAAGATATTGATATATGTCTGATTATGTGCCATGGAAAACAAAGACAAATTGTAAAAAAAACTATTGGTGACAGAATTTAACTTATAACATGCTTGATGGGCTTCACCTCCAGCGCCAGTCTTCGCCCTCTCAAACTGTGTGTTCTGACAGAACATTCATTGAAATCATAATAATTTCAGATATAATAGACTGTGATAAACAAAAGGTTATTTTATTTGCCCAGCTGTCCACCTCCTTGACAATTCCCCGTCAGAAGAAGTGTAGGTTGATTTTGGCAATCATGCGCTTCACTCCCAAATGGCCAGCATGCATCTCGGTCAGCACAGCCTCCTTCTCCTCCTTAGTAAAAATCACCCTCCTGTGTGGCTGGCCATCCTTCCTCCATTAGGTAGATATGATTGCCTAACAAGTTGGAAGAGAAGAGTTGTTGAAATACTCAAGTCTAAGCATGTAGGCCGTCATTGTAAATAAGAATTTGTTCTTAACTGACTTAGTTAAATAAAAATAAAATACATTTGCACTGCTGTCTTTCTCTCTCCATCTTTATCTGTCTGTCTACCACTCTCTTCCACTTTCATCCCCCCAACCTTTGTGTCTGTTTAGCGAAGACACCTAGTTAAGGGCATTTGGAATTACCATAATTGCTTACACCTATCCATTTGATTAATCAGGTTTAACTTACAGCTAGATACCTCCATATGGCAGGCATATAACTATATCAGCAGTGCTGGGCAGCCTGGCGCTCGGGAGAGCGGTAGCAGGTGTGACGGTACCACCCCCCTCTAGGGGCGACACCCGGCGTCCCACCAGGGCGAGCCTGACGGGCCGGCCGAGGCATGGGCGCTGGACAAGCCGGCTGGGGCGTAGAAGCCCGACGAACCGGCAGATGCGTGGAAGCCTGGCGAACCAGCTGAGACATGGGAGCCTGACGATCCGGTTGCGGATGCTTCAAATGGTGGCTTCAGCATTCTGTAAGAACCAACGAAGGAGATGAGAAACAGGTACAGGAAGTGAACATTTCATTTTGCACAGACATGGAACAGGACAGGAACAGCATCAGAACCGGGTAACACAATGACATACGACAATTAATGCTGAAGCGGGGAACAGAGCTGGGGATCAGACAGATATAGGGGAGTTAATAACACAGGTGATTGAGTCCAGGTGAGTCTAATGAGTCGCATGACGAGGGAAACAGGTGTGCGTAATGATGGTGGCAGGATGGCGTAGTGCTGGGCAGCCTTGTGTCCTCGAGTGCCAGGGAGGAGGGAGCGGGAGCAGTGGAAGCTGCTGAGGGGAGAACGGCTCATAAATGGCTGGAATGGAGTCAATTTAATGTTATCAACCACATGGAAACCACGCGTTTGATACCATTCCATTTACTCCATTCCAGACATTCTTATGAGCCATCCTCCCCTCAGCAGCTTCCACTGAACTATATGTATAGCTAGAAACATGTAGATGACCAACTAGCTAGATGGAAATGGTTGTTGAAAAATGGTTGTACATAGCTAAATCCATCCAGTTATCTAATAGAAGTTAACTGCTTAATGTTACCCTGAATTGTGAATTTCTCTGAATGTTGCGCCTCTTGTCGAGATCAGTGGTGCCTTCATAATACTTGGTCTGGTTGGAAAGATAAAATAACATCTCCTCGAGGGATGCCATTGAAGTGCACGCTACATACAAACAGAAAGCTACAATAACTGTAGCTATCTAGCTGACTAGGCAGGCTGAGGTAAATAAGGACACTAGCTAGCAAAGTCAATGCAAAAGCAGCTTAAATAATTTGTTCCTATTTAACAATATTTAATTATATGAAGACAAATATATGGTAAAGAAAGAGTGTTCTCTTAACAGTATTTTCGATCCTCTGAAGCAGCAGGTAGTCAGCAGTTTGTCACCGTCAAAAACACCATCCTTGGAAAACAATTCTGAGGTGAAAATTTTATGAGGACTCAGCGAGTGCTGATGAGCTGGAATAGAACTAGAACTGCCCACGTCCTCCTTCCTTCGCGACCGCTACGAGGTAAAATAGAGCCAAGCAACCAGCATAGCAAAGGTTCATTACGTAATCCGATCAGAATTTTTTAAGTTCTAGATACAGCCCGAGCAACAGAAGCTATAACTCATCGAATCCCATTGTGACGCGGGGGTGGGGCACACTTTTTAGCAGGGGAAACACTATTTGGCATGACAGGCCCACTTCCCTGCCGGTCCTGACAGTGACTTCACAGGAACCTCCCCAGGTCCTGGTGGGTCCTCTCCACCTGCCTGTTGGACTGAGGCCAGTACCCGGATGTGAAGTCTTTCCATCCTCGCAACCTGAATTGAGGACCACGGTCGGAAATGATGTCCTCCAGAAGGCCATAGTGCCAGAAGACCTGCTGGAACAATGGCTCAGCAACTTGGAGAGCGGTTGGGAGACCAGAAAGAGGTATTAAATGGCCGGATTTGGAGAATCTGTCCACAACAGCCATAACAGCAATGAAACCATCAGACATGGGAAGATCAGTGACAAAATCTATAGACAGATGGAACCAAGGCTTCTGAGGCACAGGGAAGGAGTTTCCCTGCTGGGGCGTGCCAGGGAGACATTGACTTACGGAGCAGGAGTTGACGTAGCGGGCAATGTCCTGCACCAAGGTGGGCCACCAGTACTTTAACAGAGATCGATTGAGTGGTGCGGGTGATATCGGGTTGTCCAGCGGCAAGGGATGTGTGCGCCCAGGTCAATAGCCAATCCCTTACCTCCGTGGGAATGTAGGTGTGCTCCAGAGGAGAGGTAGCAGGCGAGGGTTCCCTCTCCAGAGCCTGGCTTATGTCCATGGCCCAAAGCATGGGGGCAACGATTCGGGAGGGCGATATGATGGGCGCACTCAGGACCGGAACCTCTCCCGAATTGTGGAGATGGGACAGGGCATCGGCTTTGATGTTCTTTAAACCTGGGTGGTATGACAGGGTGCAGTTGAATCTGGTAAAGGAAAGTTCCCACCTTGCATGGCGTGGGTTCAGCCACCTCACTGTCCGTATGTACTCCAGGTTCCAATGGTCAGTGAGGATGAGAAACGGGTAAATGGCGCCTTCCAGCCAGAGTCTCCACTCTAATGCCAACTTCACCACCAGGAGCTCCCAATCACCAACGACATAGTTATTGTCTGCAGGAGACAGTTTATTAGACTAGTGTTGTGGAAATTCTTACGCAGGGACAATTGAAATCAATCTTAATGTCACGCCTGCTCCCGCTCCCACCGTCCTCCCCTCAGCAGCTTCCACTGATTGTCACGCCTGCTCCCGCTCTCCCTCCCTGGCGCACGAGGACACCAGGCTGACCTGCATTACGCACTCCTGCCACCATCATTACGCACACCTGCTTTTCCTCGGCATGCGCAACAGTGATATTGGACTCACCTGGACTCCCCTATATTTGTCAGTTCCCCAGCTCTGATCCCCGCTGTTGCACTGTTTGTCGTCTGTCTTTGTGTTCCCCAGTTCTGACACTGTTCCAGTCCTGTTGCATGTCCGTTCCTAATTAAATGTCAACTCCCCGTACCTTCTTCTCTTCTGCAGCTTCGTTCCTTACGCTTAATATGAATCATTGTTTATTTGTCAGTGTGTGGAGAGGTTCCAACCAACTCAATGCACCATAGTACACATGTCAATCAGGAGCTCTGCTTGGGCAGTCCCAGTAGTTGTCTTATATATGGCTATACACAGACAAGTTATATTTGCATGATTTAGCATAATTCATGAATCATTAACATTTTGTTTCATTCATGTGACCTACCAATACTGGTTCATAACATGTGACAGACCAATACCTCACAAGGCTTCTTCTCACTAAGCTGAGACCTTGAAACTGAGATATCTTTCATTCTCAAAACAAGGTCTGGGCTACTTCCAAATTGCAGATACTGATAGTGACGATTCGTTCAGTCAGTCACTTGCATGAACACAGAAATTGGTTTATAGAACAACACATGAACAGAACACAGATATTAGTTACAAGAAAAGCACAAACATTAAAATTCCCATTACATGGATACAAATTTTGAGGATTACCTTGACGTTGTGACAGGATGGCCCCCACAACCACTTCTGAGGCATCCACCTCCACCATGAAGGGTAGTGTAGAATCTGGGTGTCTCGTGGCAGAAGTGAAAAGCCCCTTCAGTAGGCGGAAGGCCTCATCGGCTGCAGGATTCCACACCAACTTATGGGGACCACCTTTGAGGAGAGAGGTGAGAGGAGAGGCAATATAACTTAAGTTTCAAATGAAGTGGCGGTAGAAGTTAGCAAACCCCAAAAAACATTGTAGTTCCTTTATGGTGGTTGGGACTGGCCATGACCTGACTGCATCTACCTTCCTCTCCTCCATAACCACTCCCTGTGGGCTGATTTGATATCCCAATAAGGAGACAGCGGCCTGATGGAACTGGCACTTCTCCGCACAGATGGTTCTCCAGGAGGCGTTCCAGGACTACCCAGACATGGGTGATGTGCTCCTCCAAGGTGGTCTAGTAGATCAGGATGTTGTCGATATACACGACCACCTGACACCCAAGCATGTCCCGAAACACCTCGTTCACGAATGCCTGGAACACTGATGGAGCATTGGGTAATCCATAAGGCATCCCCAAGTACTCGTAGTGCCCAGACACTGTGATGAAGGCAGTCCATTCCATTCATCCCCCTCCTGGATGAGGATCATATAGTAGGCAATCCGCAGGTCCAGATTGGTAAAAAAAAACAGGCCCCGCGGAGCTGTTCAATGGTGGCTGGCACCAACGGAAGGGGGTAGTGGTACTTGGTGGTGATGGCATTGAGACCTATGTAGTCAATACATGGACAAAGACCCCCCTCCTTCTTGGCCACAAAGAAGAAACCTGCTGACGCAGGGGAAATGGATGGGCGGATGAAACCCTGTTGGGAGAGCCTCCTGGATGTACTCCTCCAGGAGGCTGTACAGTGATGGTGAGTGGTGCTGTGATGTGTGTGATTGTCCCAGATCCCAGTGGTTTGTTTTCCAGTGCTTGAATGGAGAGGGGAGCGGGTATGATGTTATGTTCAGGGAGGAGTCAAGGGCCTGGTCAATACAATTCCCTACAACACCAGAGTCCACAAGAGCTGTAGAAACAACAGATGAGCGACAGACAACTAGTGTAATCAGTACTAAAAAGGGTTTGATGGAGAATGATGTTGATGGAATACTCACACCTACCTCAGGAAACGGATGATCATGGGGCCTCCCCCCTGCTCTTGTGGCTCCCGGGTTGGGACGTAGAGGGAACCGTTGAAGCTCGTGCCCCTTTTGACCACAATAAGGTGTCGCTCAGCCGTGGGGAGGCGTGTGGCCCCTTCCTCCATGGTTTCAGACTCTGATGCAGATCGGTCAGCGAAGGAGGGAGAGAGGCGATGGGAGTGCCGACACTCCCGAAGGAGGTTATCCAGACGGTTGGCCTTCGCAATGAGTGCGTCCAATGAGAGGGTGTCGTCTCGGCATGCCAATTCCGACTGGACCTCCTCACGCAATCCTCTTCTAAATAAGGTGCGCAGTGCCGGCTCATTCCATCCGCTGGATGCTGCCACTGTACAGAAGGTGAGGGTGTACTCCGCAGTGGTCTGGTCCTCCTGCCGTAGCTAGAGCAGGCGCTCACTCCCCCTGCCTTCCAGTGGCATACTGGGTGATACAATGGAGTGCTAGATAAAGGGGAAGTAATCACGGAGTGATGAAGTCCATGTGTGCCTCATGCTGAGGCGCAGGTGTGCGTAATGATAGTTGCCAGGTAGGTGTAATGATGGGTTGCCAGGACCGGTGGTTAGTAGACCAACGACGTCCAGCACCTGAGCAGGGGAGCGGAGTAGACGTGATACAGATAAAAATATAACGACTGGTTATGTTCATGCCACATTAAAAGGCCATTCACTTTTACAGTTTAAATGACGTCTTTATTGTTAGGCAATTTCATCAATAGAGCCCCCTGAGAATGTCATGGTGTTTTTCACGCTCTGGGTTAGCATGTCTTGGGGGTATGATCTTTGACCCTGACTTTCTCACTTATCATTACTCACAATTCATTCAGGATTATCCATAATCATGGTAGCATCCACATTAATGTAGAAGTGTTTAGAAACATATTGTATTCTTATTTACAATAAAACTGACTCCAAATGGACACGATACAATATTTACCATAAATTTGGCCACAAAATAATCTGAAACTCAACCAAAACTAACTGCAAATGCATCCAACAAGTTTGTAGAGTCACAAGCTTGATGTAGTCATTGTGTGCTAAGAATATGGGACCAAATACTAAACTTTTGACTACTTTATTTATAAGAATCTTGAGCTGTGTCATTAATTTTGGCCCCTACCTTTTTTATTAGAAATGATTACTTGTTAAACAAAATGTATTTCTCTGAGCAACTGTATTAGTTTGAAATAATATAATTTCCCAATTTTTTTGAGCACATAATATAGCTCAGTATTTGAATTATTTATATTATACAGTCATTATTGCTCATCTTTATCAAGGGTGTTAATACATTCGGACACTATTGTGGATAATAATAAAAAAGCATTTTTTTAACACACACTATGAAGACATAGAAGCTTCAAAAACTCTCTGGTTAGCTTTGCATTTCATCCAGGGAACCTATATATCTGAAGGATTGGGTTCCAACCCATTAATCCAAGCCCCCTGTCCTTTCTTCATTAAAAGGGAGTCTATGTTTGAAGATGTCTACCTTCTGTTATATACCCTACTCCATATGTATTTGGATAGTGAAGCAACATTTTTTCATTTCGCTCTATTCCACAGCATTTTGGATTGAGATCAAATGTTTTATAAGAGACAACAGTACAGAAAGTCAGCTTTTATTTTAGGGTATTATCATACGTATCTATTTTACCATTTATAAATTAAAGCACTTTATGTATCTAGTCCCCCTCGGTGAAGAAGTTGTGGTTGGACAAATTCACTTATATGGTATTAAAGTAGCCAAACGTTTCGTATTTGGTCGCATATTCCTTGCACACAATGATGACAGCAAGCTTGTGACTACAAACTCATTGGATGCATTTGCAGTTTGTTTTTGTTGTGTTTTGACTTCTTCAAATGGGGATACAAAAAGTGCTTTCATTAATAAATGGTAAAGCATATATGTATGACAATACCTGACATTATGAATTGCTGCCTAATATAAAACATTATTTCTCAAATATAACATGCTGGAGTATATAGCCAAATCTTTAGCTTCACTGTCCAAATAAATATGGAGGGGAGTGTATGGTAATTCTGCTGACAAGGGATTTGAGTAAGATCTAAAGTTGACCAAACAGTTGTGTAGGTGCCAGATGCATACTGATATCACTATTGTTTAGTATGGTCTCCAGATAATAAACTTTCAAGCAGTGAATATCACAAGTATCAAATTCAAGAGGCAGTATTGTATCAAAGCTTAAAGGGATACTGTGAGATTCTTGCAATTAATCAGTTTTTCGACTTGGAATTGTCTACTTCTAACTTCCTTCATACTGCACGCAGAGACATAAAAATTATACCCACACATTCATCTGTCTCTGGTTAAGCAGAATCTCACAGTATCCCTTTAAGAAATGAAAACAACTATAATTTTTTCATGGTGTTTTGCCAATAACAGTATCAGGGTTCAATGTATCCAGCCCTATTCAGTCACAATCTGATTTAGCCCTCTCAGCTTTCTCAGCCAGGCTGCAGTACCTCTACCAATCAGCAGAGAGAGCACATGTCATCTGTAAGTACTGCTGCACCTCTGAAAAAAACAATTAGACATGGTTACCAAAAATGGATCTGGACCCAAACATACAATGTCTCTCTCAAATGAGATCCATTCAATTGTATCTAAGAATATGCAATCAAAATAAATTGTTTAAAGGCTTAGAAAGAGGGGTGAGAAGTTCCATATTGATAATACAAATAAGTCTCTCACAAACGCACCAGGAACATAATTCAAGGTCCAATTTCACTGTTGACCCTCACCTGATCCCACACTGTCCAGACGTTGAATAATCATAAATGTCTGACTGCATGGTGATTGATTGATGTTGTTCTGTAGTGAGAGCAGAGTAGAAGCCAAGCTAACAACAAATGTTCCCACAACTTTAGAGAACATTCCCTTAAGATTCTTAGTAAGTCATAAACCAACGTTTTCTTTGGAATGTTCCCGTGATGTGCAAGGATATGTGCAAGACGTGATGTGCAAGATACCATTCCTTTAATGTAAAAATGAACTTACCCAGAACGTGGTTAACATGTTCTCAGAATTTAAACTGGACACATGAATGTTCGTACAATGTTCTCATGAAATGTGTCTAGAACATTAAGATCTTATGTTCTGAGTACATGGCAACCATGTTCCGTGTATGCTTAGTGGGACGTTGATGGCATGTTCTCGTAGCCCTCAGAAAACTGGAGACATGAATGTTCTTGCAATGTCCCATGAAAACAGTGGAGGCTGCTGAGGAGAGGACGGCTTATAATAATGGCTGGAACGGAGCGAATGGAATGGCATCAACACATGGAAACCATATGTTTGATGTAGTTGATACTATTTGACTTTTCCACTCCAGCTATTACCACAAGCCCTTCCTCCCCAATTAAGTTGCCACCAACCTCCTGTGCATGAAACGTATCTAGAACATTAATATTGGATATTCTGAGAACATCGTAAACACATTTTGGATATGTTCTGTTTGACATTAAGGGAATGTTTTCCTAACTCTAACGCCAAAACATGATAAAAAGGTGCTCGGGAGGTTTTTGCTAACAAACTAACGGAAAACTGGACACTCAAACATCAGAGTAAGATTACGAGTAACATTACAAAAGCGTTCTACCTCCCTAGAATTGTTAGCTGGGAGAGAGGTGAGGAGGAGAAGGGAGGTGAGGTTTGTTTCTGGGGTTGGTTTCTATCTGAAGAGAGAAGCTAAAGCACTGACCCGACCACACTAAGGGGTCAGAGATCATTTGGGGGAGCAGCGTATTTACAGCCTCCTGTCAGAATCAAAGGTTAGCCCTGAGAGGGAAGAGATAGGGAATGTCACAGCCGTGAACTGACCCGGAACAACAGCGTTTAAGGAGCATCAGGAAAGCAGCAGTGCCTCTATAGTGATGTGTTAAAAGTGACATCATACTGTAAATTACATTCTACTCCAGAATACTCAACTAATTCATTAGTCCTGCTCTTCTTATCTCATGCTTGTTGAATACACGCACGAGCACATGTGCGCGCAAACACACACACACACACACACACACACACACACACACACACACACACACACACACACACACACACACACACACACACACACACACACACACACACACACACACACACACACACACACACACACACACACACACACACACACACACACACAGGTGTCATAAAAGCACCTGTCATTGTATGACACTAAATGTCGTCCAACTGTGTAGAACAACCCAATGGGCAGTGGACAATGGCGTGTATTCATGGATACCAAGGGAAGCCAGGCGTCCCCAAAAAATTGACCAAGAAAAAAAGAAAATAATACATGAAGTCAATTCGCAAGAGGCTGAACTTATCTCTCCGGAGAAAGCATCCAAGCGAGCGGAACAGCGCCCCTCTGTCTCTGTATGTGTAGGCCATCAATCTGACGCTGTCTGGTACAAAAGAGTATGACATTGTTGACCCGTAGCATTGAATGCAAGAGAAGCCAGAGAGCATTTGGTCTCCCTTCATAAAAAAGTATAAAATAATAGTCAATCAGCATTGAGCTAAACTGAGTGAGCTCAACTGTGAATGGTCCTGGCACATCAAAAAAAAGTGTCAAGGGAAGCCAGTTTGGATTTTGCATCTCTACTATCAAATCGCATTGAGAGCATACGTCATTGACAGAAACAACTTGAATTGCTGCATCTCGATGTGTTGTTGTCCTCCAGTGGCTAACTAGCTAGCTAAAATGATCTCTTTCCTAAATTAGCCATGGATGGAGACTGGGAATTTTGACCTGTGGTTTTGCTTAATTCTCTGTACTGTCCAATGATTATAATGGCGATTCTGATCCAACCATTAATTCATATATTGTGCCCATGGCCTGAGAAAATGGAAGTTCAATATAGGTAGATATAGAAGGCTAATGTTAACTAGCTAACGTTGCCAATGAAAGGAAGTTAGGCTAGCGAGCAAGCATGTTAGCCAGGACAACAACAAAATAAAACCGTATACTGTATGACAGAGTGATAGACTGTTTCGTCAAAATGAAAGAGAGGAGGTAGGCATGGGCATTTCTCTAGGTAGGGTGAGTCAACATGTTTCTCGACTTGAACACACACACACACACACACACACACACAGCAATCAGAAACTTGCTTGGCCATGCTGTAGGTCATGTGACTGTTTGTTACATGCACTATGCTTTGTGGACTTCACCAGACAGAGGTTGCACTCCGGTTTTCTGATAAACAAAGGTGTGGTTGAATTTATTCTGCCACTGTGTCTTCTTATTGTCTCTGCCTTTAGGCCTGTATATCACGGTTGCAAGGCATACGAACTAACAGGTTATAGAGCAAACAATGTAATTATCACAACACATGGGTTGTAATATGACTTTTTCTTTTCTAGCTTGGCTTCCCCGGTTATTTTAACCAAGCACCTCTATTGAAGTGTAAACACGGTATACATCCATGGATGAGAATATTTCAGTTTGACCCTAATACACCCTAGTACATTACCTCATAGTGTAATACTGAGGTAATTTAATTGGTCTCCATTTCGCTCCTCACCTCCGAGAGAGAGAGAGAGAGAGAGAGAGAGAGAGAGAGAGAGAGAGAGAGAGAGAGAGAGAGAGAGAGAGAGAGAGAGAGAGAGAGAGAGAGAGAGAGAGAGAGAGAGAGAGAGAGAGAGAGAGAGAGAGAGAATTAGGCCGATAACCACTAATTATCAAAATCCAGAAAAGAGCCGTTAAATTCTACAACCACCTAAAAGGAAGCGATTCCCAAACCTTCCATAACAAAGCCATCACCTACAGAGAGATGACCTGGAGAAGAGTCCCCTAAGCAAACGGTCCTAGGGCTCTGTTCACAAACACAAACACACCCCACAAAGCCCCAGGACAACAGCACAATTAGACCCAACCAAATCATGAGAAAACAAAAAGATAATTACTTGACACATTGGAAAGAATTAACAAAAAAATAGAGCAAACTAGAATGCTATTTGGCCCTAAACAGAGAGTACACAGTGGCAGAATACCTGACCACTGTGACTGACCCAAACTTAGGAAAGCTTTGACTATGTACAGACTCAGTGAGCATAGCTTGCTATTGAGAAAGGCCGCCGTAGGCAGACATGGCTCTCAAGAGAAGACAGGCCTATGTGCACACTGCCCACAAAATGAGGTGGAAACCGAGCTGCACTTCCTAACCTCCTGCCAAATGTATGACCATATTAGAGACACATATTTCCCTCAGATCACACGATCCACAAAGATCGAAAACAAATCCAATTTTGATAAACTCCCCTATCTACTGGGTGAAATGCCACAGTGTGCCATCACAGCAGCAATATTTGTGACCTGTTGCCACAAGAAAAGGGCAATCAGTGAAGAACAAACACCATTGTAAATACAACCCATATTTATGCTTATTTATTTTAACTTGTGTGCTTTAACCATTTGTACATTGTTACAACACTGTATATATTTAATATGACACCCGTAATGTCTTTATTGTTTTGAAACTTCTGTATGTGTAATGTTTACTGTTAATTCGTTTTGTTTGTTTCACTTTTGTGTATTGTCTACCTCATTTGCTTTGGCAAT
Source organism: Salvelinus fontinalis (assembly GCF_029448725.1). NCBI lineage: Eukaryota > Metazoa > Chordata > Actinopteri > Salmoniformes > Salmonidae > Salvelinus > Salvelinus fontinalis. The sequence goes on from NC_074682.1 coordinate 18,769,865, forward strand.
GTTAACACATGTTTCCCATGCAATAAAGCCCCTTGAATTGAATTGAATTGAATTGAATTGAGAGAG